>NC_055960.1:7934315-8171815 GCF_018492685.1 Alosa sapidissima
CAGGGCCATTGAACTGTTCAATGCCTCACTTAAGGGAAGAGGAGAGATAGACTTCTCTGCATAGTCTGTCTGCCTCTTCATCCCCTCCATGTTTGGTACCACTGTCTTTATGCCTCACTGTTTGCGTGCTATATTAGCACATTAGCACATATGCATACCCCCCCCCCCCCCCCTCCATGCCACAGCCGAACTGTGGCCACACTTATACATTTTCTTAAATAGTTAAATATATAGATATATAGACTTTACTTTATTTCTGCATTGTTGCACTGTTGACTTACTCATTTGCACTATCACCATGACCACTATCACCATTGCACTACCACCATGACACTCATTCACACAGAGCACCTTAGAGCACCTTACCATACCTTACTATGCACAGAGAATCACAGGCTCAGTCCCTGCCTCAGTCATTGCAAGCGCCTCTGATTTATTAATCACCACTATGTGGATACTGTTTTTAGAATTTATTTAGATTAAGTGTTAGTATAATTTGTAATTTTGTTATTTGTATTTTAGTATATTTTTATATATTGTATTAAGTGTTAGTATAATTTGTATTTTAGTATATTTAGCATATCCTTTATCTTCTACTGTCCTTACTGCTTAGTTGTGTTTTTATATTATATACTTTAATTACTCTTCTGCTGTTAAAGAATGTGTTTGTGTTGTATGTATGCTGCTGAGACCTTGAATTTCCCCTGGGGATCAATAAAGTATCTATCTATCTGTTTTCATTTACTAGAAATATAGGCTATTTCAAAAAAAAAAAAAACTATAAATCCAAGGAGAAGTGACATCAGTTGAGCAGCCGCGAGCCGCACGAGAGGAGGCAAGGAGCCGCAGGTTGGCCACCCCTGGTGTAGGCCAATCGGCCCACCAGCTTTTTCTACTTTGTCACCTACAGAGTCTGACGGGTACGATCTTTCGAAATGCCATGTTATTTCCCATAGACATTTGACGACCGGAAGTTGGATGGATACGGAAGTTACGGAGGCGGGACTTATTCTGGAGAGGTCTATGGCAAGTGTAGTCACCACCGGCCGGGTGAATAAGGCGAAACTTCCGGTTTCTGAACTGGTTGCAGTTCCTTCTCTGGTTCCACGTGAGGGCGCTCGTCCACAAGTGCAGAATGAATGGAGGTCTATGGAGCTGTACCCCTCAAAATCCACTTTTCTCGGGATATGAAATATTTTTTTTGTTATATTTCAGGGGAGGCAAATAAAATAGGCCTACACACTGTTGACTATTATATTGTTTAAAGTCACTTAATTGTTCTAAAAAGCCTTTCAAACGTGTTAATGATGTCATTCATTAGCACAATGCTAGCGTGTTATGGGCAACAACGACCCAACCTGTAAGAAATAGAAAGGACAAGTACTTTCGACCTATAACCCATGTTGTTGTAAAAACTACAATCAAATCTGAGATTTCTCAAAGACAATCAGGTGAAGGAGACAAATTTGCTGTCTAGCTCCATAGACTCCCATTCATTTTTCACTCATGGCGATCGCCCCCAGTGGAACTCTGGTGGAACTAGATAGATAGATATATAGATAGATACTTTATTGATCCCCAAGGGGAAATTCAAGAAACCAAAATTCGGTACAATGGGACTTAATAGGGAGTGGCCAGGCTCTCCGTAGATGGGCTCTGTTTTAGCCTTAAAATTCTTTGTGAATACGGGCCCTGCTGGACTGAGAAATGAGCTTGCAGGAGTTAATTTGCCTCTGGTGCCAGACACAAAACACAGGGGCACATGGGGAGGAAAAGTCATCTCATCGCCCCCTACTGGTTGCGTTCCTACAGTTTGGCAAAATGAATGGGATTTTTGCTGTCTATGGATTTTCCATAGCTCGTTTTTTTAGAAAAAATATACAGGAACGTCACATATTACCAACCGTCATGTATGTCGACTCCAACCTCTTACGTGTAGGTCACTTAATATTCATTTCTATACAAACCAAGACAGCGGATTCCTAAAAAAACACTAGCACCTACACCATAAGTTTATCTAAATTAGCTATGTACCAAAAATTACATTTTACCGTGACTCGAAGAGCTGTAAAGTGTTGTAAGGCTGCGTACAAATCCACTTGGAGCTCCAGTGGAATTTGAATTGCGACGACGATAATTTGAGCGTATCGAGCGTATCTGTATTTCTACTCAGCGCCCCCTATAGAGCTTATACTGTATTTCTACTCAGCGCCCCCTATAGAGCGTATACTGTATTTCTTGATGATAATCCCTTTAATGGTTCCGTGTTCTTGCTCATTCTGCTGCTCTATACACTCTTCAGTCCAAATGTGGCACCCGAGGCCTTTATCCAATCACATTCAGCCCTCTGGATAAAGGCCCCAAACCAATCAATCACATTCAGCCCTCTGATTAGTTTGAGTGCCATGTGACCAACAGGCCCCACCTCTCATACCCTTTAGAATGTTCAGGGGACTTCTAGAGATGGAACTGAATAAGAATGTTGTGTCCAGCAGAGGGCCTCAGTAATGTAACTAATGTTGCTACATGAGAATGCTGTGTCCAGCGGAGGGCCTCAGTAATGTAACTAATGTTGCTACATGAGAATGCTGTGTCCAGCTGTGGGTACAGCAGCAAAGCAGTTATTGGATTTCCAACCGAGTCAACCCTGACGAGTCATGGGTGAGGGCCCCAGGATATTCTCTTACAAATAAAGATGTGAACGCACTCATGGGCTCATTAGTATAGAAGGTTAAACATAAAGATCCAGGTTAAAAGGAGTTGTACCAAGTACAATGGGAAGGAGTAGATTTGCTGTTAATGTGTTTCTTCTTAAACCTAGGTACCACAGCTAGAAGAAAATACCAATCACTGCAAACATTGCCAAGTGACGTCAAACCCACTTCTCAGCAGCGTGGCCCACTTGCCCACTTCTCTTCTCAACCACTTCTATTAAGCTCAAGTTGCAAGGCAAATTTAAAATCATAATAAAAACCACCTGTCCGTAGCAGGAGCTGCTACTGATATGTTTTGATACCATCTCAAGTCCCTGATGATCACCGCTTGTGGATATTATGGATCAGGATGCCGTGAAGCCATATATAACAATGTTCCTTGTTTCATAATATTGTTTTCAACCATATTCCTTCATAAAATGACAATGCTGAGCTCTACATCCCTGTTGAAAAAAACCAGCCTGACCAGCTAAAGGTGGTTTGCTGGTTGACCAGCTTGTTAGATAGATACAGTAGATAGAGATAGCTAGATAGATACTTTATTGATCCTCAAGGGGAAATTCAAGACCAGTTAACCAGCTTGTTTGACCACCCTATGATGGTTGACCTGCTAGACCAACAAAACTCTTGCGAAAACATAAATTCGGCTGGTTTTCCCAGCTTATGATGGTAATTCAGCCGGTTTTGTTTGTCGTACCACCTCAAGCTGGTCATTTTAGCTGGTGTTGCTGGTCTATAGTGCTGGTTTAACTGGCCATTCCAGTTTATGTTGGTCATTCTAGCAAACCAGCATGGCCAGCTTGACAGACTGGTCACAAGCATGACCATCTTGCACCAGCTGTATCCCACAAGACAGGCTGGTCACACCAGCATGACCAACTTCCTCAGATGGTCACGCCAGCATATCCAGCTGGTGGCCCAACCAGCAAAGTCCAGCAATAGCTGGAAGAAAACCAGCAAAGACCAGCAGAAGCTGGTTTCTTGCCGTTTTTTTCAGCAGGGATGTACGGTAATACTGTTTTCATTCATATTCTTTCATAAACATATTGTCTTCAACTGACAATCCTCTGAACAGTATGAACATGAGACAAATGCTAGGATTGATTGTATATCTGTAATAAATACTGCAAACACATCAGCAAGTTAAAGAGTTGAAATGTCAAAATAATTTCCACTTAATGACCTCTTCCTTCTGCTGTCCCCTGACCTGCACAAGGGGAGGACACACACACACACACACACACACACACACACGTTAAATAGAATATTGGGACCTGTTGTTGTTCTTTAGAGGACTCAGCAGACTAACTGACCTGCACAAGGGGAGGAGTACTCAGCCTCAGCTTGGTCACCTGATTGAGAGAGAGAGATTTCATTGGTCAGGGGCTTACTAGCACTGCTGTATCCATGGCAATGTAATTATACATATATGTAATGCTGGTCTTGGTCTATGGAGTCTTACTGGTCTGGTAGTAGTCATACACCTTGACCCCTGCTGGCTTCAGGTTGGTGACTGGCAAATCCTGTTGGATGGTCAGTTCGTAGTCAACAGGTATATCCTTTCGAACCTGTTTGGAAATCAAAAGAAACACATCACATCAGATGGACAGAGCGCAAGTAGGTGCAGCATGTTTCAGTGAAAACCAGGATTCTTACAGATGGCCTTACCTCTGACAGATACACAAGGATGTGGTCATCTTTCCTGTCAACTCGGTCCACAAACATGCTGCCCTGAAGCTGTTAAAACACAGAACATTATGGATGGTGCACACACACACCAACACAGCGTCCATCAGCAACATTATGGATGGTGCACACAGCCTCCATCAGCAACATTATGGATGGTGCACACACACCAACACAGCTTCCATCAGCAACATTATGGATGGTGCACACACACACACACACACACAGCTTCCATCAGCAACATTATGGATGGTGCACACACACCAACACAGCCTCCATCAGCAACATTATGGATGGTGCACACACACACACACACGCACACCAACACAGCTTCCATCAGCAACATTATGGATGGTGCGCACACACACACACCAACACAGCCTCCATCAGCAACATTATGGATGGTGCGCGCACACACACACACACACACAGCTTCCATCAGCAACATTATGGATGGTGCACACACACACACACACACACACACACGCCCACCAACACAGCTTCCATCAGCAACATTATGGATGGTGCACACACACACACACACAACACAGCCTCCATCAGCAACATTATGGATGGTGCACACAGAGCAACAGATGTAGGAGGGACAACTTACTTTTTCAGCGTCAGCAGTGAAGCCAGATAAGATTTTCACATCTATTATCACCATGTTCGTGCTCTGCAGTGGTCCGTTATATCTGCACAAGAAAGGAGGAATAACTATTAGAACGGATGTGTATCTGCACAAGAAAGGAGGAATAACTATTAGAACGGATGCGGTCAGACTAGTTCAGTCAAAGAGAGCAGAAGCAGGCGCTGCATGGAGCTCCATACTGTACTGTGAAGGCCTGCTGCCCACACACACACACACACACACACACACATACTGGACTGTGATGTGGAGGCTGAAGGCCTGTTGCCCATCGGCCTTGTTGCACTGTCCCTCAGTCAGAGGCTTGGCTTGAGTCTTAATGCTCAGGGTTGAATGTTTACTGGGAGTGGGGATGTTGTAGAAGAGAGCGACCTGTTGAAGAGGGCGAGAGATGTGAAGAAATGTCACGGACAGAGTATCCATCATCAATAGTTTAGAAACAAGTTCTTTTCCACTGACCCCCACAGAAGCGCATGCAGAGCCCTTCACGTCCACGCTGTACTTCCCAGGAACGTGGCGCAGCGCCCTCTCCTGGTACAGCAGTGTGTTGTGCTGGTTCACATCAAACTGGTGTGTGTCGCCCCCTGCTGACCGCACGGTCACTGTGCCGGAGCCATGTGGGCTGAAGACCTTGGTGGCATACAGAGCCAGAGCCTGCAGTGCCACCACCGTGTCCTGAGAGAACACACACCCAGCCGTCAGCACACACACACACACACACACACACACACACCCAGCCGTCAGCACACACACACACCCAGCAGTCAGCACACACACACACACACACAGCAGTCAGCACACACACACACACACACCCAGCCGTCAGCACACACACACACACACACACACACCCAGCCGTCAGCACACACACACACACACACACCCAGCCGTCAGCACACACACACACACACACACAGCCGTCAGCACACACACACACACACACACAGCCGTCAGCACACACACACACACACACCCAGCAGTCAGCACACACACACACACACCCAGCAGTCAGCACACACACACACACACACACACACACACCCAGCCGTCAGCACACACACACACACACACACCCAGCCGTCAGCACACACACACACACACACACACACACACACAAACAGCTTAGAAAGGAAAGGTGTGTGGAGCACCTGTGTGGAAGAGAAGCCTCCATACGGATTCTGCTGCTTCACCAGCCAGTTGACGATCCTGGAAGCATAGCCCAGGTCTGCAGCCGTCAGGGCGGGTTTGGTGAGAACAGCTAACAGCACATAAGCACTCGTCTCCACTGCCAGGGAATCAGCTTGCTCTGATGAGGACTGAGACCAGTGCAGGAGACTCCCTGAGAAGACATGAGCCGTAGGAGATAGACATTCAATTCAAGTTTATTTATATAGCACATTTCATATGCATACACAGACTCCAATGTGCTTTTAGAAAACATTATCAAATAGACATTAAAACACATTAATAGTAAAATAAAAAAATGGTACTAGAAATAAGAATTTCTGATAAAAGTAATAAAAATGAAAGTCGCCACACCAACTTGGAAAGACCTTCAATTTTAACCAAAAGCTGAGGCAAATAAATATGTTTTCAGTCTGTTTTTAAAAGAGTTCACTGATTGGGAAGATTTCAGTTCAGAAGGTAGGGAGTTCCAGAGAGTAGGGGCATAGTGACTAAAAGCACCATGAGCGGAACTAGTATTTATTCTCGGGATTCTCGGGGAGACCTTTGCTTGAGGACCGTAGGCATCTGGCTGGAGTATATGCAGTGATCATATCAGAGATATATGATGGGGCTAAGCCATTCAATGATTTAAAAACAATAAGAAGTATTTTAAAATCAATTCTTTGTTTTACTGGGAGCCAGTGTAGTGATTTTAGTACTGGCGATATGTGATCATATCTTCTCGTTGAAGACATGAGCCGTATGAGATAAACATGAGCCGTATGAGATAAAGACATGAGCCGTAGGAGATAAAGGCAGCAGATGCACGTGTTTGCTCATCTATGTCGGTTCTGGCACACTGCACAACGTGTCCTACCAGCAGAGGTCGCTACGCTGTCCAAGTGTTTCAGCAGCTCAGCTCGGAGGTCTGCTTCCCCAGCGAGGCTGAAGGTGTAGGCCAGCAGAGCGGTGGTGTAGGTGTTGGAGCGGTCACTGGCGGAGGACTTCAGGAACCTCATGGTTTCTTGCTGAAGTAATAAAAATAGATTATTTTTTAAACATTCTGGTCAAAGGTTATATTTCTCATGAGCGGTACAAAAGGGGTATGACTTTCTAGTCATGTTCAGACAGCTATGGAAAAGATAAAGCATCTCAATGAAACCTTTGATAGAGGAGATGGTTTGAGACAGATTTACCTACCGTAACAGTGCTCATATTCAGCTCAAGCATTGATGCAGCGATGTAAGCTGTTATTGTTACATCATCGCTTACACCCCCCTATAAAACAATGAAAAACTCATCAACACTGAAAACGATGGTTACGTATGTAACCGCGGTTCTATGAATTTTGGATTTCCATCACATGCACGTGCAGGTCGAGTGTTTATCAACAAAGTCACTCGTGACATGGGGTGACGCATGACCCCCGTCCCGGTACTTAAGGTGCGCTCACCCCGGAAGTGACCTCTTGGCAATCTTCTCGTTCGCCTTCCGAGTGACTGGCGGTCATCCGAAATTCATAGAACCGCGGTTACATACGTAACAATTATTCTATTTCATTTCTACTGACCGCCAGAGGCGGTGCTTTCAGCACCTGGATGACAAATTCCAACAGGGTCACGAAGAAGATCTACATACCCTTTTAATGGCTTGAGAGGGTGGCTGTGGCTATTGACCCTATAAAACCTTGCAAATGTGCAAGTCGATGCCCATGAGGCCGCCATGCATATGTCGGAAAGTGGGACTCCGCGTAGTACTGACCATGACCCAGCTACACTCAGAGTTGAGTGACCACGAACGCGAGGTGGAACCGGTAAGCCACTATCAGAGTAGGCATAGCTGATGGCCTCCACGATCCACTTGGATAGCCGTTGCTTGGACAAAGCCAGGCCCCGCGCATGTCCAGTGTGGCAGATGAATAATGAATGTGACTGCTGGAGGGCAGCGGTCTGTTCGATATAGGCTTTCAATACTCGGACTGGGCATAGAAGAATGTCACCTTGCCCCGGTTCCTCTCCCTGGGCTGGGGGCTCGAATGCTCCCAGACTGAGCGGCTGGTTAGCATACGTTGCAGAGAAGGTTTTAGGTAAAAATGCCGGGTTCGGCCACAGGGTCACCCCTGTGCCATCGGAAGTCCATTGTAGGCACTCCCGGCTGACAGACAGCGCGTGTAGCTCTCCCACTCTCTTCGCCAATGACATGGCTAGGAGAAAAGCAGTCTTCAAAGACAACCATTTTAATCCCGACCTCCCCAGAGGTTCAAAAGGGTGCCGACAGTGCATTCAGCACCAGCGGCAAGTCCCAGGAAGGTATCATCCTTCTTTGAGGGGGCCTCAGTCGCTGAGCACCCTTGAGAAAACGGGTCACCAGACTATGGGATCCCACTGTAACTCCCTCTACCTTGTTATGCCTAGCTGATATTGCAGCTACATACACCTTGATAGTGGATGCCGCCAGTCCGTCATCAAACCGCGATTGTAGAAAACTGAGGATAGCTCCTGTCCATGTTCTTGGCACCATTGTATAAAAAGCTTCCACCTATTAGCGTAAAGCGCATTAGTGGAAGGTGCCCGTGAGTTGTGGATAGTCTGTACCACTGCAGGGTCACATGCCCCTAGCAGTGGTTCAGGCCCTTCAGAGGCCACACCCAAAGTTGCAATCGTGCTGGGTTCGGATGCCAGATCCGGCCACCCAGCTGAGAGAGGAGGTCTATGCGCACAGGGAGACGCCAAGGCTGTCCGTCCAGTAGGCTGCATAGCACCGGGAACCAGACTCTCCCTGGCCACCTGGGGGCTACAAGCAGCACTTGGTGGCCCTCCCAGAGAATCCTCTCTAGAGTGGGTAGTATGAGCGGGAGTGGGGGGAATGCATATAGGAGCTGCTGGGGCCACCCATGCGGCAGCGCATCCTGGCCCAAGGGGCTTGTTGACTCCCTGAGTGAGAACCAGAGGGGGCAGTGTGTTGTGGCTTGAGAGGCGAAAAGATCCACCTCCGCTCTGCCATATTGGTGCCAGATGGCGTGCACCACTTCTAGGTTCAGCCTCCATTCCCCTGGATCGGGGTGTTGCCTGGACAAGAAGTCCACTGTGACATTCCGTGTGCCTGGGATGTGCATTGCCCTCAGGCTCAATAGCCGAGGGTAGGCCCATGAGAGTAGCTGCTGAATCAGCCTCAGGGATGCTAGAGACCTTGTGCTCCCCTGGTGGTTGATATGGTAAACCACTGACATGTTGTCTGTCCTTATAAGGACATGTCTCCCTGCTAAGACTGGCAGGAAATGCTCGAGAGCAAGAGCGACTGCCTGTAGCTCCAACAAATTTATGTTTTGTTCCCTCTGTCAAGGGTCCCATGTGCCTTGGGCAGTTCTGCACTGCCAAACAGCCCCCCATCCGGCCAGGGATGCGTCGGTCTCTACCACTTCTCTGCGAGAAGGTATGATCCCTAAACGAACCCCGGCAGTCAGGAACGAATGCTTCTTCCATGGCTGTAACCCTTTTAGGCAACTGGTGGTAACGGTCACCAGTCTGTGCCTGTGGTGCTTTGGATGAAACCCTAGCCTGTTCATCCATATTTGGAGAGGCCTCAAAGAAAAGAAGGCCCAGGGGGACTACGGAAGAAGCTGCTGTAAGCATGCCCAACAGCGCCTGGAAGGACCTGAGCGTCAGAGCTCAGCCTCTCCTGAATCACACTATGCAGAGGAGAATCTCGCCTACCCTCCTCTGAGATGGGGTTGCCCTCATTGTCTGCGAGTCCAGTTTCGATTCCAATGAACACCGTCTGCTGGCTGGGGATTAGGGAGCTCTTCCCGAAATTCACAGTTAGCCCTAGCCTGGTGACATGAGCGACTAGCAGGGCTGAGTCCCTTAATGCCTCTGGCTTCTCTGTTCCCAGACAAGGGCAATCATTTAGGTAAAGAAGGATGCGCATACCTCTGCCTTGAAGCGGAGCCAGGGCTGCCGCAGCAAATCTTGTTAAGGTCCGGGGGGCCAGAGAGATTCCGATGGCAGGACCCGGAACTGGTAAGACCTCCCCTCGAAAGCGAAGCGGAGGAATTGCCTGTGGTGAAGTGCAATTGGAATATGAAAATATGCATCTTTCAGGTCTATGGTTGTAAACCAGACGTCTTGCTTGACGCTTTGTAATACCTCTGCTGTGTGAAGCATATGGAATTTGAATACCTTTAGATGGCTGTTCAACAGCCTTAGATCCAGTATGGGGCGAAGTCCACCCCCCTTCTTTGGAATTAAAAAATATGTGTATAGAACCCACAGTCTTGTGATGGTGACCCTAGTTGCTGGAGGGCCCCCTTTTCCAGGAGGGCCCGAACCTCCTGGCGTAGGGCCAGAGCCTTGCCCTGGTCCTTCAGTCATTTTGACCCCTTGAAACCTCGGCGGTCGGTGCTTGAACTGGATGGTGTACCCTTTTGACAGGGTTGACACTACCCCAGGGGTCTGCTGTATTCACTTCCCAGTAATTGAGCTGTTCTCTGGTGAAACGTCCGACCGCCGGCCTGTAGACGTCACTGTCTACCTCCTCGCCCCCTCCTATTCCGAAAGGGGCAATATTCAGGCGTGCGCCGTTCCCTGTGAGGGTTGGTTCTCAGCAGGCCGGCGAAACCGCTCTGGCCTTGTTGACCCCTGTGCAAAGGTCCGCCTTATTGGCTGAAGAGTATCACCCGCCGTAGCGGGCCTCTGTCCCCGAACGGATACACGGCGCAGGCTAGCAAACTGCTGCCTGGTTTGCGTTACCTGTAGGCTGCGTTCGAGCGTTTGCTGTGCGGCAGGCCCAAAGAGTTGTCCAGGAACCACCGTGAGACAACAAAGGGCTTTCCTGCAGGGCTCAGACAATGGTGACTGAGCCAGCCATATCTGTCGCCGTGTCAGGGTCAGGGACGACATTAGTCTCCCCAGTTCCCTTGTCATGTACCCAAATGCTTTCAGTGAGGCCTCACTCAGCACTTCTGCCGACTGGTCTGCTCCAGAGGACTGGAGGGTCTGTGACAGGGACAGTATAAGGTGCGACATTGAGTTGCCTATGCGCGCAACCCGCGCCGGTGAGTCATAGCTCTTCCCAATAAGCTCGTCAGTCAGGCGACACTGTGGCCGGGGACAACGTGCATCTGGCCTTAATGCCTCATCAGGTGAAAGGATAAGGGCGGCAAGTGCCGGCCCTATAAACGGCATGCGGTCCAGCCCATGACTGGCTGCATCCTGCATACTAGCCAGGGTTCTGCAGTCGCTGGGGAGATGGGAGAAACGTCTGGGGTCAGCCCAGCATCTCTGTAACTCCTCAATGAAAGGAGCTGAAGGAGGCACGCTAAAAGATGCAGTAGAAGGGGCCTACCTGCGCTGGTGCTGCATCTAAGCCCAGGCGTGCCAGCGCTATCTTCACAGCGGGTTTGATCGCTGATGTGTGGCTAGCAACTGAGCCCTTCTGTGAGCTGTGTCCAGAAGCATCCTGGGTGTACGAGCCATAAGACTCTACATCTCCCAGATCATCCGCCCACTCATCAACCGTCGATGTGCTCTCTATCAGAGCCTCGGAGAGCCCATCCTCCTCTCGGGCACCCCCAGCTGGGGACAGCACAGGGGGCTGCTCTGATGAAGACCTTGAAGCGGCTGCTGCGTGATCGCCAGCAGGCTGTGCTCCCCTTGTAGATTAAGGAGCATCGCTTTAATCTGAGTGAACTCCGAAGCCATGTCTTCTACCTTCTGGTTTAAAGGATCTGGCGTAGGGAGTTTAAGCCTCCTCTTAGCAGAGGCCTCCCGTGTGTCTGCTCTGCGTTTCTGCTTTTGGGGATCCCATGCGGCTCCTTGCAGGGGGTGGTTGGGAGTTTAACCCCCATTCTAGTTGGGCTAGCCTAGCAGTCCTTGCAGCTACGCTCAGGCAACTGCAATTCATGCAAGCCTGGTCTGTCAAACCCTGCCTTAAGTGTTCCATGCCCAGACAGCTTGGACACTTATCGTGGCCATCCTCCAGTTCATCAGGGAGGCTAATCAAACGCAACAAATCAGGGAGGCTATCAAACGCAGTAGGCTAAACAAATATGCGCAAATAAGGAGCGAACACGCGCTCACCTCGCCACCTTAGTTTAGAAATAAGAAACAGAAGAGAGCGTTTGAAAACGCGAACAAACAATCTCATAAACGTGAAATTAGCACTTCCAATACAAAAGCGGAATTCGCTTGAATTCTAACTCACTTAGGAAGATGTTGCGGAAAACACAAGATCCGTCATTAACTCAAGAAGCCCGCGAGACCGCGAAAGCATTTCAATAAACAAAAATGTATTTAAGGCACCCTGAATCGCTAGAAGGCGAAAAAACACCCAAACGATTCCACATAGGCCTAGTTGCCACAGTAGAGCGAGCTCACTCGTAACGGTATTAATAAAGAAAAGTGTACTTACCGATCATAATAGAAAGTCACGTAGACAAATCGCAGTCTTATAAGAGGGCGAGAAAATCGCAGCTCCAACTGTACGGTTTGAAAAGATTCCAGCGTTCGTCCACGAAAATATGCCAACACTCTAAACAACCTGCTTCCACACGAGAAGATTTCAAGAGGTCACTTCCGGGGTGAGCACACCTTAAGTACCAGGACGGGGTCATGCGTCACCCCATGTCACGAGTGACTTTGTTGATATAAACACTCGACCTGCACGTGCATGTGATTGAAATCCAGGTGCTGAAAGCAGTAGAAATGAAATAGAATTCAGCATCCAGTATCATACAGGTCAGACCTTCATTCTGTTGTTGAAGAGTTTCCCCTGCATATTGAAAACACCATCTGGTCGAAGGTTTCCTCCAAGCCAAGTGCTCGCATCCGTTATAACTTTTGGATCAATGTAGACAAAGGACTTTGCTTTTCCAAACGACCTCAACACAAATGCAGTGAGCCTGGGAGAAGAGATGGACACAACGCTGAGTTTGCTTCTGTCCAGAGGTAAGAGCTGTGGTCTAAGGTTAGGAGCATTGTATGCAAGTCATTTTCATTTCTATAGCACATTACATTCCAAAGTGCTTCACAGTTAAAAAAAGACAGAGTTTAAAAGATGATTCAAGCATCAACTACAGCCGACACCTCCAGACAAAAACCAAAACGAGAGAAACAGACATATAAATATACAGACAAAATACAAGTGGCATCAAATCCATAGTTCCACAGGCTCAGTGGCTGTTAAAAGCAAGTCTGAAGAGATGGTTTTTTTTTTAAAAATTTTTTAGATATTATATAATACATTTTTTTAAAATATATTTTTGGTCTTTTTATGCGTTTAATGATAGGACGGTGGAGAGTGACAGGAAGTGAATGGGAGAGAGAGTCGGGGTGGGATCCGGAAAGGACCACGAGGCGGGAATCGGACCCGGGCCGCCGCCGTACGGTGCAGGTGCCCCAGCTGGGGCTGAAGAGATGGGTTTTTAGTAGAGATTTAAAAACAGTCACAGGTGATGCCGATTAGAGTTCCGGTGGTAAGCTGTTCCAGAGGCGTTGCATGGATACTGAAAGCACTAATCTAATATTACTATTACTAATATAATACTAAGCAATTTAAAGCAATTCTAAGCAATATTACTATTACTAATATAATACTAAGCAATAATCTACAAGCCAAATTGTCACCTTAGAAAACGTAAATCCCAAAGATCTAAGAGCAACGGCAACGTCACTCATAGAACATTTATTGTAAAAGATAATGCAACACCGACAGTGCAACAAGGAACAAGCTTGGTAATGTCAATACACATAAACCTAAAACTAAAAGGATCAGTGGGATTAATTGCCTAAATAACACAGGTTTAGCATCCAAGTTATACTTCAGCCTTAGGCTACTTGATATGAAGCATATTCAAATTGCTCACGTTTTTGCTCTCCGTAACACTCATGTTTCCGCAAAATTCCACACCATCTTAAATTCCAAAATCAATGTTTACTCACTGGAACCACCACATGGATGTTCTTGCTCTACATTATTAGTATCTAGTTGTTTTGTAGGAATAGTACGCTTGTACAGTAGGCCCTAGGCTATGACATTCAGTTTCCTTTCTAAAATATTTAGCAACTCCATCCCTAACGAACTTACTATGGCCAATATCTTTGAAATGTAACGGTCTTGGTTTCATTCCGAAGACATGAAATCTAGGGATGTCCCGATCCGATATTTGGATCGGATCGGCCGCCGATATTAGCAAAAAATATGGGATCGGCCCGATCCGGACTCCCGATACAGTTTGTTTTCAAAACTCCGGTCCGTGTTTTCCAGCGCACCGATGTAGGTAATCCATTCCAGTTTTTTTCAGCTTTTCCCCCCAAATCCGGTCCGCGTTTTTCAGCACACCTAGCGACCTGTCCAGCATCCCACTTGTCTGTGCATGTCCAACTAAGAATTTAAAGTTATCGAGCAAACATTTCATGTCAGTTGAATTAATATAGCCTAAAATGTTAACCGCGACCGCGAGTGTCCGCGAGACCCTCTTACTATTAAGGCTCTTATGCATGTTGCTGCTGACAACATTCGTTAGACAGGCAAAGCTATCTCCGCGATTTAAGATTGTTGTGTAATGTATAGGCACAGCACGCACTTTAATTTTCCTATTAAAGTCTAACAAACGCATTTCATTTCAAAAAGCAACCTGGTCAATCGCTAACAACTAAGTGCACCTAGGCCTACAACTCTACACATCCAAAAGGGCAGAAGCTTCCAGTAGGCCATCATAACTTTTTTTACCGTTTAGTCTGTGCATCAGCGCAGCCTACGACGATGTGAATTAGTGGCAGCTGTTGTCGCGGTAAACTTAAGCTCCTGTCTCTAAATAGTGTAGATAGGCCTACTTGCTATGTTGCTTGATTTTCTGTAATAAAAAATGTAGCCTAGGTTACTTCAGCAAACACAGACCAGTTGTGGCATCAGTTTCGCTTTTAAAACGCAACAGTGAGAGGCTTTTTAGCGCAGTCTCACTTATCATTGATGAGCACAGGAGCAGGCTGACACCTGAGCATGTTGAAATGATCACCTTTGTGAAGAAGAATCTCCCCATCATGCTCAGACTGCAGCCAGGGCAAACAGTAGAAATTGGAGTATGGAGATGGAGCAGTAAAGTGTGGAGGAGATAGCAATACTGTAGAAGGCGTGACAGTTATTTGGGTTGTTATAGCCAATGCAGTGTGTGTGGTAATTTGACTATTTTCTACTCAGGTTTTGTGTGTGTTGCTTTTATATTGTTTACAATATTGTTTACACTGATGGCTTTTTTAAGCCTTGGTTTACACTCTTGAGCAGAGCACTGATGCCAATTCAGTTTGTGTGGTTAATTGACTATTTATTATTTTGTATTTATTTAACCCTGTTAAGAATAAACAGGTCAGCTTCTCATTACCAACCACTGTGGATTATTCAAACTAACCTAATTAAGTTGGCTAGTTGTTCTTAAGAGTAAAACCCTTTTCAACATGAGCATAACAACAAAATAAGTAAATATCTTTAATCTTTAATACATGCTTGGATCGGCCGGTATCGATATCGGCCGATGCTAAAAGCTACAATATTGGTATCGGATCGGAAGTGCAAAAAGCTGGATCGGCACATCCCTAATGAAATCTGGGTGAATTTGGGCCTCAGACTCTTGGTGTGAGCGGAATCGGAGCGGAACAGAGGGGCTGCTCCGGCCTCCAAATTAAAAAGCGCTCCAACAAAGCTCCATCCGCTGCGCTCCTTGCTTTGGCTCGGCAGCTCTGCGTGGGATGCAGATCCTAGTGGTCGTTATTGAGTGGAAAAGTTCAGCATGTTTGTGACATAACCGGGAGCACGCTCATTTAGTGATTTAAAAACAGTCAATGCCACTTTATACTGGATTGTAAATTTAACAGGAAGCCAGTGCAGTACTGGAGTGATGTGTTCCCGTTTCCTTGTCCTGGTAAGCAGTCTAGCGGTTGCGTTTTGTACCAACTCTTGCAAGAGATGATTCATCAACTCCAGTATAAAGGGCAATACAATAATTACAAGGCGATTACAATACTGTCAATCTTAAAAGTGGCGCTTCGGTCCTAATTATGCTTTTAAATGAAAGTTTGACTCGGGTACATTCACAAGACGACCCTAGGTTGCATTTTGGTGAGTTACGCTTTAATGCAGAAACACAATTAGCTTTAAAGCACCTGTTCAGTGCAGAGATCGGGGAGAGGATGCATTTGAGGCCGTAGAGGGGGAGGACCTCCTTGAGTGGCACTGTGATGTTTTAGTAGCCATGTGTTGAATCATGGGAAACGGCGCATTAAACGTTACCGATTTGTGGTCAGAGAATGCAGTATCTATTACATCAACCATGTCCAGATTAAAAGCATGTGATAGAACAACATCAAGAGTCTTGTGGTCTACAGGTGTCTTACTTTGTGAACCAGGATGGACTCACCATGTGTTTCCATCTCCTGTTCCAAACGTGCTGTATGCTCCATTAGGATGCTTATAGTTCAGCTGCCTCTGGTATCCTGTTGATTAGAACCATATTACTCATTATTATGTTCCAAATCACCAGCCACTGTATTAGGCACATGTGTTCAACTGCTCATTAACAGATATCTATTCAGCCCATCACATGGCAGCAACTCAATGCATTTAGGCATGTAGACGTGATCGAGAGCACTGCTAAAGATCAGGGGCGTGTCCAGGGGTGTGGCCACAGGGAGGCACTGCTTCAAAAGAATGAAGTTGGCTTTAATAATATCAAATCAATAAAATAATCAATTATCAACAAATTTGATATAGAGGTAAACAGTGAAGAATACGAAATGTGACACATGGTCATAATATATTTCTAGAGAGCTTTGTCTTCTGTCATACTTTGGATGTTGTAGGTATTGTTGTACCATGTAGTGTGTGTGTGTGTGTGTGTGTGTGTGTGTGTGTGTGTGTGTGTGTGTGTGTCCATACTTTTGACTGGTAGATATAAGTATGTATACTCTTTTGATCCCGTGAGGTAGTGGTAGTGTATGCTATAAAGAATTAAGGCAATTCTGAAGGCAAAAGGGGTTCAACCCGGTGCTACAAAGGTAAATGGGAAATAGTCATTAGTCATGCCTACCACACAGAACTCAAAAGTTAGAGGTGCCATCTTGTTCAGGGGTTTACTATCCAGGATGGATACATAATAATGAACATAGACATGTGCCCTCTACTGCCCTCTACTGTCAAAAGGAAGAGAACATCTCACCGCTTTTGAGGAAGTTGGTGGCCTTCTCCTTAATGTCTGCAGTGAGCTGGCCAGTGTTCTGCAGGTACTGCAGAATGTAGATATTTGGGGAGAGGACGGCCATATTTTGCTCCCCACAACCATAAGGCATCTGCAGGAGGCTGTCGATGTTCTTCAGAGCACGACCTAAGATGTCTCCTGCAGGAGGCATGGAGTGTTGGACAAACATGGTTAGGGTTTCAGCAGTCAGTCAGCCAATGTAAGGCTCTGCTGTGCATATGAAGCGTGTGTTGTATGTGACTGTTGGTACCTAGCACAGACACAGAGGCTCTGGCTGATCCCTTAACTACATCCCCTGGGAGTGTCAGCTCCACCTCCTCCGTCAGGGCGCCCCCTGTGGACACAACATGGAACTGAGTTGGGGGCCAAGCAGGCCAATGGCCAGTGGTCTAATATGAATAAAGGTCTGGGCAAAATACATGGACATAACAGTGCATGCAAGAATAGCATCAGGTTCCTTTTAACACAAGAATCTATTAATACATTCCATAGAGTATGCATAAGGACAACACGTGAACTATAGACACAGAAGATTGGAGCTCACCCTTTGGACATAAGAGCCAGCTGAAACTTCTTGCCTTCTCGGTTCCTTCCGCCTTACAAAAGAGAAGTTACAGATGTTAGAAGTGTGATTTTAGCTCTAGAGGTTCTTGTGCAGGACTACTGGCATGCCTACCTTGACCTTGAGGGAGCGAGTGACTGCGTCTACGCGGCCTCTCTCTGGGACGGTCACCACTTCATTGCCACACAGAGTCCGAGACGGCTCAGCGGCCGCACTCACAGTCACGCTCATCTCTCCTGCAGGCAAGTTTCCCCAGGTCAGCTTCAGCAGTGTCCACTACTACAGTGTCTCTACGCTCTCAGCATTACTCACAGAGTACAGAGGGTCCCAGTGTCTAATAAAGTTACCCACTTTCCTTTAACTCTCTCAGCGTTACTCACCGAGTACAGAGGGCACTAGCGTCCATTTGAAGGTTTTTCTCCCATCTGCACACAGACAGGAGGAGTACTGGCCATCAGAGGAGGGGGTCAGAGTGAAGTCTGATGAAGGGGTTGGAGTCACTGTGACCTACCAGAGAGGGACTCGTTTAACACACACACACACGAGATGCAACGGTACACAGTATTTTACAGAGCCATACATACACACATATACCGTGTGTGTGTGTGTGTGTATATATGTGTGTGTGTGTGTATATATACATACACACACACACACACACACACACACACACACACACACACACACACACAAAAATAAAGAGTTCAGACGACTCAAATCATGGGCACCATGTTTCATACCAACGTCGGATGATTCTACAATGTAACCCTGTGGGGCGAATACGGTATGTTGAAATAAAAAGCTAGAGAGGGAATCGAGTTTCACACACACACACACACACACACACACACACAGCTAATTAAGTAATTCAATCAGAACACACTTTGGCTACCAGAAAGTTCAAAGTCCTTATGCTCAGAGCATGATCTGTTGCTATACCATGATGCACTTGGGCAGGTAGTTGAAAAATGTTGCAATATCATGATGCACTTGGGCAGGTAGTTGAAAACTGTTGCAATACCATGATGCACTTGGGCAGGTAGTTGAAAACTGTTGCTTTGAGCTCAAAGGTCTCTCCACGGATGATGGAGTAGGGCAGGGAGAGCTCGAGGAAGAAGGGCTGGAACACTGTGAGCTGAACTGGTGGGGCCAGACCGAAGCCCTGGGGGGACAGGCAGAACGCCTCCATCTCCCAGGTGGTGATGGTGTCAGGGACAGTGAGAGGGACTTGTGTTTCTCCAGACCCCCTGTGAAGAGCAACGTTAGAGCAACGTTAGAGCAACGTTAGAGCAACGTTAGAGCAACGGTGATGGGGCTGGATATGGGGAGCTGGTTATGGGGCTGGAGACTAGTGCTGGAAACAGGATCCCTGATTCTACATGGCCACTTACCCGACCTCTGCCAGGTCCCAGATCCACGTCTCAGGGAAGATTGTACGAACAGTCACACCAACACTTTCCGGCACTGGAGCATCTGGTGCAGCATTTCCAGCAACTCCAAAGGCCACCTTGGGATACGGATACCCTATCAAGCAGAAACAAACTCGTACAACATGTGCAGTATGCAGTATGCAGTACCTGCCCTCTCTGCTCCCCCCCCCCAGTCTCTCCCCCTCCCCCCCCACGTCAGGGCACCGGTGCACATCACGATTAACCCCCCATGTCAGCAGCAGAGGCTTGAGGTGATAGTCTGCCTGCATCTGTGGACATGAAAGGTAGAGTGCCCATACCTACTGACCTACTGACGCTGACCAAATCCTTTACATGTTGTTTAACGACAGACAGACACACAGACAGACACAGACAGCATTAAGGTATTAAAATGGGGTTCACAGATTTAGAAAATGTCCCTCGACATTGGAAACTTTAAATGTCCCTCGAATGTCCCTTGTTAAATGGTGAATTTGTGTTTGCGCCTAAACAATTACTGCTGACATAAAGGTAAGAATTTCGTAAGAGATCTGATCCCATTGATATTGAAGGCAGTGAATGTGCCATATCTCTCTCTGACGCTACGCTGATCTGAAGGCAGTGAATGTGCCATATCTCTCTCTCTGTGACGCTACGCTGATCTGAAGGCAGTGAATGTGCCATATCTCTCTGTGATGCTACGCTGATCTGAAGGCAGTGAATGTGCCATCTCTCTGTGATGCTACGCTGATCTGAAGGCAGTGAATGTGCCATATCTCTCTCTCTGTGACGCTACGCTGATCTGAAGGCAGTGAATGTGCCATATCTCTCTCTCTGTGACGCTACGCGATCTGGAAATAAGGTGCTACTACTGCCATCCACAGCAAACTGCTCTCTGCTTTAGACTGGTAGGTATAACATCTTCTGCTTTACAAATGGCTTGGAGGCCTTCGGAGAGGCTTGGGAGCCATTGTTATTGCTATGGCGATGGCATTGACACAGGACTGTAGTGTTAATTAGAGCAATCAGAGGCCTTGGTCAATGGTCAGGTCTACAAACACCAAGTAAATTGAGCCTCATTGTTAAATTAGGTTACAGTGTCTCAATTCAAGGTCTACAGTGTGTTTCATGTTTAAGTGCTCTTACCGAATCCCTTGTGGTACGTCTCTCCCCGGTACAGTAAGCAGTCTGGTGTCCGCAAAACCAGGTTAGTTACAGCCTTCAGCCCCAACCTCTAAAACAGACACAGATGCAGATAGACTCCTCCTTCACAGATATTATGGACATTAGGATATGGACTTATTCTGTGTTCAAGTGCTTATTTTTCAGACCTGGAAAGCTGCAAAGGCATCAGTTGCAGAGAGTCCCGGAGGATAGTACAAAGATCGCCGCGGTCTCACTTTCAGACACTCTACTGGATCTTCAACTTCATAATCCACAAACGAGTCCATCGGCGGGAACAGATCAAAAACCTAGAGGGGAAGAGGAACGCATCATCACCCCCCTCCTCCCCATCACCCCCCCCTCTTCAGGAATCATCATCACCCCCCCCTCCCTCTCTCCAGGCATCACCCCCCCCCCTCCTCCTCCTCCTCCTCCTCCTCCTCCTCCTCCTCCTCCTCCTCCTCCTCCTCCTCTCTTCAGGCAGTAATGGGCAGTAATACATATGAGCGTCAGAGGCCCAGTCCCCTCTGGGTCAGATCTATGTCGTCATGGTGCTGGTAACCTTGTCAGCGTTCAGGCGTTTCCCAGGTTCCAGGATGAAGATGCTCTGATCCACAGCGCTGAGGCCGCAGAGAGAGCCAGGCTGGGCGGACAGCTGCAGGGAGCTCTTCTCTCCAGGAACCGCTTTAGGGGGGAAGAACTGCACCGACACCTGTGTACACAACAGCATATTATCAACCAATCACAGAGCAGCAGAGGACAAAGACAACTTTCCACTACCTTGATCTAGCGTGCTACCATGACATGCTCTACTGTGCTACCATGACAACAACATGCTGTAGTGTGCTCCCATTACACCATTGCACTGTAGTGTGCTACCATGACAACATGCTGTAGTGTGTTCCATGACAACCATCATGCTGTAGTGCACTACCATGACAACATGCTGTAGTGTGCTACCATGACAATATCATGCTGTAGTGTGGTACCTTGTTTATGAAGCACTTCTCCGTTGAGAAGGTTTTGCTGTCAGCCAGAACCGTCTCACTGGGTAAGACACAGTAGGCCAGGACCTGCACTGAGGGGGCCATCTCAGCACTGACGGACAACTGGAAGGAAACCTCACCCAGAGTTACTGGTGGAGAACCCTTCACTGAAGCTTCAGCAAAACCATGATGAACAATCTGTCCTCTTGATAAAACCTGCAACAAACAAGGAAACCTAATGACAAAGTATTCAAATGACTTTAGATGTCTGTAATGGAACCTGTATTCCACATACCATATAAATGACATCCACAGAGTCTGCGTTGAAAGTCTCCCCAGTGAAGGTGTACTTAATGGTGATGGGTACGTCTTTGCCACACTGAAGAGCATCATCTATTTTGTCATCTATTATGGCCAGAGAGCTGGAGGACGCCGAGTCTGGAGATGCTGTTCTTAATCTGGACACAGACTTTGATGCCGAGTCATAGTATGGGGTGTTATATGGTCTGTATGTGTTGGTGTCTGTAGTTAGGCTGGCCTGGAAAGGAAGAGGCATTAGAGATGAGAAAGGAGGAATGCCTGGATCTTCCACAAAGCACCGTCACAACTACACTAGCACTAGCTTGTGTACAATATACACATGACACACTCACACAAAGATTCAACTACACTAGCAGTAGCTTGTGTAGAATATACGCATCACGCACTCACACGCAGAGACTCAAATATACTAGCATTAGCTTGTGCACAATCTATACACAACACGTTCACATAGACACTAGACGTAGCTTTTCTGCAGTGCATTCACTGATTTTTCCAGAAGACTCTAGTGACCAGCTTACAAAGAGCTCAAAGTCCCCTGGGAAAGGAGCTGTGTTGAGAGAGAACTGGGCCACTCCAACGGAGTCTGTGGTCAGGTTCAGCAGAAGTTCTGCATTCCATCTCGGACCTTTGAACAGATGGACCATCCTCCCAGCGATGCCAGTGTCATTGTAATGGGTCGCTTTGATCTGCAGAGAAAGTAGTAGTAACACTTTATTTGTCCCAGAAGGGCAATTATTTTGCATGCAAGGTTAGTCAAGTCAAGTTTATTTATATAGCGCATTTCATACACAGAGGTCATTCAATGTGCTTTACATAAACAAAACCAAACAATAATAACAAATAAAAGCATAGAAGGGCAATATAGTCAAAGAAAAGTAAAGATCATAATAAAAAGAAAACAAAACACAAGGTAAAATAATTTAAAAATAAAGGATAATTAGTAAGCAAAAAACAAAGGCAAAAGTAGTAAAAAAAAAGTAATAAAAGATAAAGTAGAATAATTATCAAGGCAGATTCAGAATTTGTAACTTGGCACAGTTAGCAGAAAGCATCTGAGAACAGTTTGGTCTTAAGTCTAGATTTAAAACTGGCTACAGTTGGGGCCTTTTTGATGTCATCCGAAAGTTGATTCCACAGCTGAGCCGCATAGCAGCTAAAAGCTGCTTCACCATGTTTAGTTCTAACAGTAGGTTTTACTAGCAGGTTTTTCACCTGGGACCTGAGAGGACGCGAAGGTGTGTACTGCTGAAGCATGTCTGACGGGTATTTAGGTCCTGCTCCATTTACTGATTTATAAACAAGCAATAGAGCTTTAAAGTCAATTCTGTGACTTACTGGAAGCCAGTGCAAGGACTTAAGAATTGGAGTAATGTGGTCAGTTCTTTTAGTTTTTGTTGTTCTACTAGTGCAGGTTCTACTAGTGCATGCACTTCTAGTGCATGCATGGCAGATGTGTTTGCAGAGACGACCTTTTCACCTACCTTGCCCTCCATAACTGCCCCGTCCTCAATTACGTTTGGTGTATCAACAAAGGAGAGTTTCCCAAGAGAGAAGTCCAAATCTATGTTTTTGACCTCTGAACGACTGATACCTGAAGACAAAATGAAATATAGACAAGGCACCTTTGGTGGACAAACAGTTTTCAAAAGGGTCGCTTTAGCTTACCTGTTCCTTCTTCAACTACTGTGGCCTTGAATATTAGAATATCCCTCAGTTTTTGGTTCAAGTCTTGCTGTGTAAATGTTGCCATATAGAATACATAACAGCCACAGCCAGACTTGTCCATCTGTGGGCATAAAACAAGCACAGTTACAATTAAACACTCCACAAACCTGCATCATCACAGCCTCAGGAAGTGTTTGTCAGTCTACTTCATAGCTGTCAACATTGAGCGTTGAAAATAAGGGAGATCCCCACGTCTCACCCAAAATACGAGATCAACAACATAGAATTCTTGCTGATAGCAACAGGAAGATCAGACAACAAAACTGCTGCACTAACTAAACAAGGTGTAGAGCTAGGTCTACCGTTACATGGCCTACAGATTGGCATCAAAATCATGCTCACAACAACCACGCTGTTATCTTAAATAGACTAATATCACCAAGTCGCCTTCAAGCAAGCAAAACAATGCTTTGAAAACATCTGCTTCGCTGGAAGGGCAAGGGGGTAGCAACAGGACAACAGTAGGCTACATAGACAGACAGGTGCGGTGGTAGGGCTAATGTTATGAGAGTATTAAAATATGGGATATTTTACGGGGAAAAAAATATTAAGATGGGAAGGCAGTGGGAAAAAAGTTAAAATAGGTCCGAAACCCGGAAAAAACAGGAGGGTTGACAAGTATGGTCTACTTGCAGTGGTGGAATGTAACGAAGTACAAATACTTCGTTACTGTACTTAAGTAAATTTTCCACGTATTTGTACTTTACTTAAGTAAAATTTATAGTGCATACTTTTGACTTTTACTTCGTTACATTTTACAGCAATTATCTGTACTTTTACTCAGCTACATTTCTACAACACCATCGTTCCTTTTTACGATACATTTTATGATCAGTTTTTTTTTTTCTCTCTGACAAACACGTTTGTTTTACCGGGGGGTTGCTACCAAAGATTCTGGAGCGCTACGTGCATTCTTAGAAACATAAGCTTCTAGTCTAGACCAGGCAAAGCGTGAGCTTGTAGCCATCTGCATTCGGTAGGCTATATTCACCAGACCCATGGCTACACTGTACATGCAACTGTGTTCTGTGCCTTTCTCTGTCTGTTATCTGCAGCGTTAGGGCTATCCGCGGATCAGCGAAGTTACAGGCTATGCCCATGCTTCTGTCACACGTCTGATCATTTGCGGCACAAATGAATGGTAGACTATTAATGAACCGGTGGCCGGAAAAAACGTAACATTTTCCAGATTAGGAAATATTCCTTAATTGTGTGTGATTAAATAAAGATGCATAGCCTACAATTGGGGGGTAGTAACGTGAGCGCTCATTCAATGTCTATGCGTCTGCGCAAGTGAAACTGAACTTAATCATAAAGACACCTTTCTCAGCAACTTTTCTGTTCAATCAGCATAATTGGCATTACGATCCACCCGACGTTTCCCTTGTCTACCCCGTTAAACTTCAGGCTCTCCTGTTTTGCTGAATGATATTACTCAGCAGATCACCCTAGTAGATAACCAGAATTACAGTCTCTAGAATTGTAGGTCAGAATGTAAACTTCCTCCACCACTGTCTACTTGGCCCTTTAATCCCTACTGTTATAACTTCATTTTAAATGCCAGAAATGAAATAAATGTGTGGCAAACATAACAAATGTTAATTTATATTTTAATGTTCATTTCGTTAATATCAAAATCAGTCATATTGAGGCAACATTTACAGAAGAGTGAATAACTATGATGTGGAAGTAGATCTTTACCTCCACCAGTTCTTCCCAACATACTGATTGTGTGGGATCAACGTCATCGCCTCCAAATCCTCGGATATCCGTCTCTCGACACAAAGACAGAGTAGCCTTCCCTGGCACAGGCGCCCCAAACGTGTACCTGAGAACAGGGACAACACGGGTTACAAGATCACGGCCTACAAGGTCAACACGGGATACAAGGTCACACAGCACAACGCTTAAAGGCTAAAAGACCACACAATCACAACGCTTAACAGGTGAAAACAACCTCCATCAACTGCAGCTGTACTGCAAGATGGGTGATGGCAGATGACACACATTTGCTTAGATTCAAGAGGACCATAGTCGTTTGGTGACGAAGCTATGTCTCGGTGTATAGAACAAATCGACACCTGGATGTCTCAAATTTTTCTTCAGCTGAACAAAGAAAAAATTGAAGTAATTATATTTGGTAAAAAGGAGGAAAGACTTAGGGTTGCCACTCTCCTTGACACAAAAGGGTTGAAAGCAAAGGGTACGGTTACAAATCTTGGGTGTATTAATTGACAGTGATCTAAATTTCAACAGCCACATGAAAGCGATAGCTAAATCAGCTTTTTACCACCTCAAAAATATTGCCAAACTTAGAGGGCTGATGTCAAAACATGATTTAGAAAAACTCATTCATGCATTTATCTCCAGCAGGGTTGATTACTGCAATGGACTGTTCACAGGCCTTCCTAAAAAGACTATCAAACAGCTTCAGGTGATACAAAAATGCAGCTAGGATTCTAACAAAAACTAAAAAGAACTGGCCACATTACTCCAATTCTTAATTCTGTGACTTACTGGAAGCCAGTGCAGGGACTTGACTTTAAAGCACTACTACTTGTTTCTAAATCAGTAAATGGAGCAGGACCTAAATACCCATCAGACATGCCTCCATGGTCCCAGGTGAAAAACCTGTTAGTAAAACCTACTGTTGGGTTTTTGATATCAAAAAAGGCCCCAACTGTAGCCAGTTTTACTTCAGACCAAACTGTTTCTACATATTTATTCTACCTTGTCGTTTATTACTTTACTTTTTTTCTTATTAATTGTTCTTTATTTTTAAATGATTTTACCTTGTGCGTTTTCTTTTTATTATGATCTTTATTATTATTCTTTACTTTTTAAACCATTCTTTGACTATTGCCCTTCTATGCTTTTATCAGCTATTCCCGTTTTTGTTTATGTAAAGCACATTGAATGACCGCTGTATGAAATGCGCTATATAAATAAAGTCGACTTGACTTTGACCATGATCGCACAATTTCGTCCGAACACTTCCCCATAGGATGCTCTCGTATTTCCTCGCGTATCGGCGCTGTCGCCTCTCTCCTCCTCTCCTCATTCTCTCCTCCTCTGGTTGCATTTAGATAAATGAGACATCCTCGATGACATCGAGCTTGGAACAATTAGATAAATGAGACGTCCTCGATGACCATAAGCTTTGAACGATTTCCGGGGCACTAGCAGGAGGCGCGAGGAGAGCTTTGAGATGAATGAGATTCTTGAATTTCCCCTGGGGATCAATAAAGTATCTATCTATGTATCTAGATGCAGCCCAAGTCACTCTGTTTGAAGATTTATCCATTTAATGGCCGCTGTACTTCACCGGATCACTTTATTTGAAGATGTTATTGTTGTACTTCACCGGAGTTGCCCAGTTGGGGGCTCGTCGTCAATTTTGTAGTCACGTTGTAGTTCATCTGTAGTCTATGTGGACTTTCATGTCCAGCAGTTTTAATGTGAACTTGGGAATTTGCCATTTTTGTCACTTGAAATCTGCATATCCTTCTTTCACCAGCATCTTACACCATATTTTTAAGCAAACACAGTTGTATTTCAGATTGGTGAGCATATGTTTTAACCTTTGTTGTGGCATCCATGTTTTTCACACATTGACAGCAAAGCACATGAACTTCCTGAGAATGACCCGTCCCCATGTCACTTACTTGGCACATGCTTGCAGTCGGATCTCTGCTGCTCCCACACTCACTGACTCTGGGCTGTTGAGAGTCACGTCAAACTTGGGTAAAACTGAAAGGAGGAAGAGACGCCATGGTAACAAAAAAACTTTATTATCCTAAACGTGCCAGTTGGCTTTCCACTATTCTTAAAACATCCTAAAAAACATACTGACAAACCTATATAGCTATACATATTATATATAAACACAAACAAAGCTGTATAGCGCGTCATCTTGAAGGATTGCTAATCTTACAAGAACAGACTAAAAAGGTTGTAGGCCAAATGTGTAGTGAGGGAAAATGTCAGGGACTCGTCACTTACTGGATTTGGTGGCTGTCCGCCAAGACAATTTTCCAACCCGTCTTCTAAATACATGGATGACTTTATAACAGATATATTCTTGTGCTAAATATACAACCTATTGTGGAATGTTCATCTGCACATTAATATGAGTGTGGAATGTTCATCTGCACATGAATATGAGTGTGGAATGTGGAATATGAGTGTGGAATGTGGAATATGAGTGTGGAATGTTCATGAATATGAGTGTGGAATGTTCATGAATATGAGTGTGGAATGTTCATGAATATGAGTGTGGAATGTTCATGAATATGAGTGTGGAATGTTCATCTGCACATGAATATGAGTGTGGAATGTTCATGAATATGAGTGTGGAATGTTCATGAATATGAGTGTGGAATGTTCATTAATATGAGTGTGGAATGTTCATCTGCACATGAATATGAGTGTGGAATGTGGAATATGAGTGTGCAATGTTCATGAATATGAGTGTGGAATGTGGAATATGAGTGTGGAATGTTCATCAGTTTGGAATGAAAGTGGGACTCTGGAGGAGGACTAGCACGAAGGGACACGCCCACTTTGGGACAAGAAGCCACTAACACACACACACACACACACACACACGTGTCACGCTAGACAACAACAACATACCATATTGTTTCACTTGAAACTGATGAGACCCTGTACCCTGCTCTCCGGTCACAGACAGCATGTAGTAGCCCTGGGTAGCCTCTGGGTTGAGGGCGTGAGACAGCTGCAGCATCTTACGCTCCGACGACACGTTCAGCCACTGGCCAATGGTGTTGCCACGGTGATCCTGAGAACGGCCAACAAGCGACAGAGTTTAATACTCTGATGAAACCGCACATTTTGAGAAAACAGAACTCTAAAACTTGTGCTGCTGTTGCACCAGTTCAATTTCAGTCTACAAGCACTTTTTCCTTAGACTCACACAATATGTATGGTCAAGTTCAAAGGAATTTAATAAAGGATATTTTCAAGTGGAATATGAGATGACTAATGTATTAATCTACAGAATAATTCCGAGGGAGAAACACAGTATGGTGTGGGGGAGTAAACATAAAGGCACGTAAGATAGATAAATATAATTATCATTAGTAAATTAGATAAACATAATATAATTATCATTATCATCACATTGAGGGGCAGCCATGGCCCCACTGGTCAGCACTCTGGACTTGTAACCGGAGGGTTGCCGGTTCGAGCCCCGACCAGTGGGCCGCGGCTGAAGCGCCCTTGAGCAAGGCACCTAACCCTTCACTGCTCCCCGAGCGCCGCCATTGTAGCAGGCAGCTCACTGCGTCGGGATTAGTGTGTGCTTCACTTCACTGTGTGTTCACTGTGTGCCGTTTGTGTTTCACTAATTCACCGATTGGGTTAAATGCAGAGACCAAATTTCCCTCACAGGATTATACATATATAAAACACCGTTATGTACACACCTGAAGTGTCACCAGGCTGTACTGTGGACACAGAAGAGAAATGATTAGTGCTTTTATCTTTATTTAAATGATGATCGTGTTTAAAAACCAACACTATAAAGCACTACAGAGGAGAATATTTGGAATGGATGGTGATTACATAGCAGTGCGTGGAACTGCTCCGAGCTGTCGGCAGTTACAGTTACCATGACCTACCAGTAGAGGGAGCCACAGACATTCAGTTTTTATGTTGAATTACGCCTCAGAGAGAGAGGGCCAAACTCCCCAATATGAGCAAAAAGCACTCAGCTAAGAGATTCAGCCCACACACGTACATTTCTGTTGACTCTGTTTCTGTTCACATGCCAGTTAGGCAGTTATGAGCTTCAGGCAGAGCAGCTTCAAAATCTGCCATTTCTTATTTTAAAGTCAAGAGCAGAACATGGGCAGTATGTGTCAATTAGAATATCAGAAACATGCATATGAGAAATACCCAGAGTTCTGGTTTGCGCCGCCCTAAGTGACTAACAGACACCATTAAGCACCAATGAGAGGCAGAATAAATGTAGGCTTAACATATTTTACATGTGTGCAGGGAAGAACATGCCCCACTGTGAATGGCAGATCATTAATCGTATTAGCGGAGGCGACTAGAATACGCTACTTAATAGATGTATACTAAATCCTGCTATAGGAAGTAAAGTAAATAAAGGCTGCGCGTCATGGAGCTCGTGTTTTTTGTTTTGGATGGGTGCTCAAGTGAGAGGACGCCTACCTCGCTACACAAGTCCCTGAGGGGACGTCTACCTCACTACAGTACAGCTCCTGAGGGGACGTCTATCTCACTACACAAACAGTCAGAAAACTCAGCAGGACTCACCTTCTGCTGAAGGGGAATGAATTCCGTATCCATGGTAACCACTCTGAAATGCACTGCAAGTGAGAATCAGAGTTAGAATCAGACCTTGAACTGGACCATCTGGGTGTTTACAACAACTGACTCTGCGACCACATGCAAGCGTCTATAGGAGGACGTACCTGTTTAGCCTGGGCTGTACATGCAAGCGTCTATTATGACTGGACGTACCCGTTTGGCCTGGGCTGTACATGCAAGCGTCTATTATGACTGGACGTACCCGTTTGGCCTGAGCTGTACATGCAAGCGTCTATAGGAGGACGTACCTGTTTGGCCTGGACTGTATATGGGTTTATCTGTCTGGATGAAGGTCACAGGATCAGGTTTTGGCCTGAACTTCACCCGACTCTCTGAAGTCCAGTGAGATGTACGACCTTGGACCTCTACTTTGATACTCTGCACAGAGTCTTTATTTACCGATGGGGCCTGTTCAACAACAGAGTAAACACAAGATCACTGGCTAACCTAGAGCAGGTAGAGTGACCACAGGCTAACCTACAGCAGGTAGTGACCACAATCACAGGCTAACCTACAGCAGATAGTGACTACAGGCTAACCTACAGCAGGTAGAGTGGCCACTCTACATCTAAGCAGAAGGGGGCAGCACAATCACCTGCTCATTTTACACACACACACAGCTACGTATCTGGAGCTTGAGGAGTGCACGCTGTGGCCCAGTCTACCTGTGCTTGTAGTTGGACCTGCAGGTGTGTATGTACCTGGCCCCTGCCCTGCAGGTGTGGATGTACCTGGCCCGGCTACTGACCTGGAAGTGGACGCAGCGGTGGAAGTCTGTGTCTGACGTCTCCTGGTGCAGCATCTTCTTCTCGTCTCCGGTGGTCAGATATATGGACATGTGCAGAGTCTCGTTAGGACTCTGGAGGCTGGCACACAGTTTGGCTTCGGATGCTGACCTCATCTGGGCAGGGAAGGTCACCAGGAACGACCTACAGAGATGCAATGTGTTTCCCCACACCCCCTCTGAGCATTCGTACAGATTAAATGACCATTAAATGACTAAGGCATCGTTTCCCAACCTTGGGGTCAGGACCCCATGTCGCCTGAAATTCAAATGGGGGTCGGCTGAGTATAAGGCATCTTAAAATGTACTAGCATGTTACATAAGAATATATATTTATAAAAACCTCTTGAAACTAGTATGTACTAGCAACGTAAAAATAAACTTAAGACAGCGCGGATGACATATTTGATTGATGTGCTTAAAAATCAAAGTACCGCTCTCGACTGGATGTTACACCAGAGATGAGATGCGCGCTCATATTGTGATATGGGTCGCCAACATTTTGTGACATCAAAATAGGCTCACCTGCCAAAAAAGGTTGGCAAGCCCAGGACTAAGGGGATGTTTTAATGCCACTCATGCTTGCAAATGAGGAGATAGCACTAGTTCCATGTATACTGCAGGTGTGCTGGGCGGTATACCGGTTCACAGAATACCGGTGTATATTTTCGTTATGATATGAATGTTTAATATACCGCCATACCGGTGCATTTGATTACACAACGTTCGGAACGCTGCACCGCACGACACTGTTTCAGACAGGACCCCTGTTTGTGACCCTTAAGGCTCAATTTCTCCTTAAGGCTTAATTTCTCCTTAAGTAAGGGATTTATTTAAGGGTGTTGCACGGAATACCATAAATGGTTTCCTTAGTTAAGGAAAAACGTTAAGGGATTTCCCGGCACAAAATTTCTATAGTTTCCACAGAGATTGTTCCACAGCTGTAACTATTTGGCTAGTAGGCGATCGGATCATTCATCTCACCTTAAAAATAAAAATGTTCTAGACATGAACTGAACAATACTAGCTGGCTAGTAAAGATCCTGACTGTCATGGTTGGCTAACAAGACATCCACATGAATTCTGTTCTGTTCAGTAGAAAATGCTGAACACCTGATTAGGCATGAAAAAAAAAAAATTCCGTCATATACCATGAAACCGTCATATACATTTTTGGTGATACCGCCCAGCACTACACGGAACCCTGTCCGCGTGCCAAAGACTACACATCCCACCTCCAAAAGGGAACCACAAAGCATCCTTTATCTCTCATTTGGTTCCCACTACCCTCCATCTGATAGATGCCCCCACTACCCCCTCCATCTGATAGATGCCCCCACTACCCTCTCCACCTGATAGATGCCCCTTGCTAGCCTCAGCAGGAGGTACAAGAGGTGATCTGTGTGGACAAGGGGTATGTATACTCACGGCTCTGGCGTTGCTGTGTGTGTGTGTGTGTGTATGTATACTGACGGCTCTGGCGTGGCTGTGTGTGTGTGTGTGTGGGTGGGGGGGGGGGTGTATACTCACGGCTCTGGTGTTGCTGTGTGTGTGTGTGGGGGGGGGGGGGGGTGTATACTCACGGCTCTGGTGTTGCTGTGTGTGTGTGTGGGGGGGGGGGGGGGTGTATACTCACGGCTCTGGTGTTGCTGTGTGTGTGTGTGTGTGTGTGTGTGTGTGTGTGATATATATATACACACACTTACGGCTCTGCCGTTGCTGTGGAGGAGCAGAGTGTGTAGAGGCAGAGTAGCAGCCCTCCAGCAATCAGGATCCTGGTGAGGGCCATTCTGCGCTGATTCTCTTAACTCAGCCTGATGCTCCTGCTGCTGTGCTGACAAGAGGGAGAGGGAGGCATGATGTCCTCGGTGTGGTGGACTTCAGTCTCCACACAAACAAACATTTCCCCACATTACCATGTAGATAGTATGACCTAGGACCTTTCCTGAGTTCATCAGGGCAACATCAGAGAGCAGCATCACCTTTAAAAGCTGATCCAGTTCCTTTTTGATCTTGGTGATGAGCGGAGGCTCCTGGTATACGAGGGCCGTGTACAGCAGCACACCATCAACTAAAAATGTAACAGAATTCCACACAGCGTAATCTCATTTGTTTACAGATCAGTTCAGATTCTGCATCTTTCCTTTTCAAGTAGGCCTACTTATCTAGCAGTCATCGGCGGCCATATTGCTTGAGGCAAACACCTAATGGCCCCCTTACACCAAACAACTTTGACAAGATTTGGGAAAGATTCTTGAAAGATTGTAGTCTTTTAACTAATGCCTCCCATTCAAGCTTTATTCAAAAGACTCCACTCTTAAGAATCTTTCCCAAATCTTGTCAAAGTTGTTTGGTGTAAGGAGGCCATTAACCGATCAAATAAATTCACCGGTTTCAAAAAACCCAGAGTCGTGTAGACACTTGCCGTCAATCAGAGACACCCGTTGCTTCTTTATGGAGCTAAATTTGTCTCAATAATATTTGCATACATGTATGCGCAGAGGGGGATCCACAAATATTTCTCAAACTCAAAGATCGTAATTCTTGATTTCGCTTGCAAACTGACAGTTTTATGCGTTTACTAAACAAAGATTATGGAAATTAAACACCACTTATCCATCAAAAAGCTTGTTGTAAAAGGCATAACTTGTTAGATTTAAGAACTAGGTTCGCTAGCTCTGTGTGTTATGAGCAAAGAATCTTTGGTTACGAGTCCCATAGAACAACACTGCCATCTACTGGATTAGACAGTGTCAGCAGGCTACTTGTGGATCTGGGTGGCTTCTCTGCCGCAAAGTTTGTCTCAAAAATACGTGATCCACAAATGCTGATCCACAAATGCGAAAACGAAAACTGTGTGTGCTGGTGATCCACAAATGCAAAATTAGATTTCACAAAGGCAATTTTCAGTTTTACCAATGCCATTTCGTTTACAAATACACATCTACAATTGTGAAAACCAATTTACAAGTTATAAATGATTTTTTTTATTTTTTTTTTATTTGTGGATGTCAAAACACAAATGCAAGTCAAGAAATATTTGTGGATCCCCCTCTGCACATATACAAATATTATTGAGACCAGGGTAGGAATTTCACGGCGGCCACGACGGCCATGGCCGTCGTAGCCCCTTGCATTGGCCGTGAGGCCCCTTTGAAAATCAGAGGTTTACAGGCCACGGTGGCCTTGGTGCCCCCTTCTTTCAATATTCTGCTTTGCGTCCTACTAATAGCGATTTTTATTTAGCCTGTGGCCTGTCAAAATAATCTTGGCATTCACAGCGCAAATTAATTTAGTCTTTTACGCAGTGGAGAAAGTGACAGCGCAAGAAAGAAAGTGCGTCCAAATTCACCCTTTTTCAGTTGAACTACTCGCGACGTAGCCTATTCATCACACAGACATCACAAGTATCACATGAAAGAGCTTTTTCTCACCTTTTAAACAATGTTAGCCGATAATTGCTGTGTTGAACGGTTCGCGAGAAAAGTAAATAATATCATTCAATTTAATCATACATTCTACTGAAGGTTTTGCGTCCCATGATCTCCCTACCCATTCATCTCGGTGGAATACTTTACGAACCCTTCTTTTAACACATGACAAACCATATATCAGAATAAACAGGAGACCTTACCGAACACAAAGGTGTAAAGCAGTCCCCTGTACAGTTAGCCGTTCCAGAGTAATCCAGTTTTGAATTTGCAGTAAAGTTCGACATCCATGGATGTCTCCAAATTTTGGCTTTTGCACTGTTCCACATGATTTAATAACGGGCCAAATACAAAATAAATGTTACAAATATCGCCTAGATATTGGTAAATCAGAGGACAGCTGACTAAGAGTATGTGAAAGTAGCATTAATGATCACAAAATGCTAAGCATGCATCTAGGCTATTTGAGTTTCTTAAAGCTGAGCTGTGCTTAAATTGTTCAATACATGATTTCATAACAGGCCAAATATAAAATAAATGTTATATATAGCCTATATATCTGTAAATATTAGATGATCAGATGATTTACAGTTCTATGTAATATGTCATGTTTCATGTTTTTGTAATGTTTCATACAGTGATGCAGGTCTACTGCAGTGAATAGGCTAAATACAACTTTGATCATTTTTATAGCCTACTACTGTATAGTTAACTTTGGCCTTGGGGCCCTGACATGGGGCCTTTGTGCCCCCCACCAAATATGCCCAACTGAAGGCCAAGTGGCCTTGCCCCCAGAATGGTGAAATTCCAAGCCTGATTGAGACAAATTTAGCTCCATACTTCTTTGGCCTTGATTGTCGCCGCCATATCATGATTATGTTCTGGAGCCAAATGCGTATCTACAGTGGGCATCGCTTTCAAATGACCACTTCATTCGCGCATTACGCGGCGTGAAGCTGCGTGAAGCTTTAGTACCACTTTCAGCCACTGTGCGTCGCTCTGCCTGCCGTCCCTTACATAATTGTTGCCGAGAGTAATCCCAGCCTACGAATTCAATAACAAAATAAATCATGCATAATTAAACATTACCTCGATTTAGGCTACTTGGGTGCTTAAGGCTTGACTACACGAAAATCGAAATGTGCCGTCTACATTATTGTCAGTGTTGGGGTTAACGCAACTACGCAAATCAAAACAGTGGTGTGATAATTGAGCCAGTAGAGAAATAACTGTTCAGAATTAATCTGTAGCCTTGGGTAGGCTTCTGCAGAAAACAATGTTGTTGCCGATTTAATACTATCTGGCGACGTTTTTAACAGGCTACGCAATAGAGGCTTAGACAACTATGACCCACGTTTTGGTTTCGTAAATTAATTTGCCCTACTTCTTGACTGCAATGTAGTCAATTGACTGCTTGACATGTCATTTTTATTTTTCTGTACAATAAACAATTACATCTGCTTTATGCCACAGAATTACATTCATATTTGGCTGACTGCAGACGCGCCACTTCCCTCCCCATATTCCAAGATTAAGATAGTATGAAGTGCTTTTTGTATAGGCTACCATCATAAAAAAATAGTTAAAACGAATAGCTATTTGCAATTTGACAAAACACTGGTCCTCTTTTTGCGAATGCGAGGACGATATGAGCCTGTTGCATTTAGTTAGATGTCCGAGTCACGCATAATGTTTGAAAACCACTGGCTCGTAATCACAATAATTTAACACACGACAGTTGGATAACCTACTTCATCATGTCCCCATGCCTACATTTTTGTGAGTAGCATAGAGATCGTTAAAAACAATAAAGTATGGCTCTCCGTTTAGGACATTGAAAACTTATATTTTTAATAGACTACCGTCGAAGATGCTGACTTGCAAAAGCCTCGGGATAACACGTTATCTCCACTATCATCAGTCATGCCCCTTGATCAAAGTGGGGAATGAAATAAAAGTTTGAGAACCACTGGCTTAACAAGTTACCTACAGTCCAGAACACAGAATCTGTTGCAATATTCTGATGATCGGCGATGATATCGGCAAATGTTTGTTTTCCAAAGTAAGAATTTCACTTCACCATGCACCTTCGACAATACCTGGCATCATTACAAACATTATTCTGTGTCCTAAAACTGGCATATTTTATGACATTGTGTCATGTAAGTTCTTTGCAAAATCTAGAGAAATGTGTGAGGTGGTCAGCGGGGGACAATTGAGACACACATTGGATTGGGTTATTACTTGAACATTCCACACTATCCACAGCTGTGGTAGGCCTATCAGGGGCAGGAGGATTACTGTCAGCGCAGGCTTTATATAAAATTCTTCAACAGAAGGCCTCGAATGTTGTCTTGTTTGTGGGGCGCTTTGCTTCGCTTCTGTAATTTCGGCTTCATTGAAAATGAGGGCTTCCCTCAATGACCCTCCGAGAATAAATAAAGGTTGAATGAATGCAGGCTTGCCCAAAATAAAGGCATGTGGTTTGCGCAGCCTACAGTAAATAACAGACCCGCCAGAATGTGCGTTATGATGCTTTTTTACGAGCAAGATGTTTTTGGTACCCTACGCACACTGCATGTTCTTAAATAACAATGATCATCAGTAATATTCGAACATTAATTTGGGTAAATGGGCAAGCGTGACCACCTTGATTGGCTGATGATTGTAACGCTGGCTGGCGGGCATGATTCCAAACACCTCCCTTACGATGATGAGTGACAGGTCTCAGAATGCGTGCGCTACACAAGGACGGAAGATGATGAATAACTGGGGCCGTAGGCTATTCACAAAGGCTTTTATCTTACTACTAGGAGTAGGCTACTCCTAAATCGCACTTACAGATTTTAGATTGGAGTTTTCTCTTAAAAGTTATTCACAAAGCCTTTCAGACAACTCCTAAACTAGGAGTGAGTCTTCGTGGCTATGGATGACGTCATTACTCATGCACGAGCTTGACTGAAGTGACCACCTTGATTGGCTGACGATTGTAACGCGGGAATTCCCAACACCTCTCTTCCGATGATGACTGACAGGTGACAGGTCGGAGAATGCGTGCGCTACACAAGTAGTGCGAAGGACGGAAGATGATTAATAACTGAATAAAAAGGCCTAGCCTAAATGAATAAAGAGTAAGGCAAAACAGATAGCTTAGTAGCCTAATGAAACATAGGCCTATGGATTGATGCAGTAGCCTACCTTTGCAACATTATTAAATTAATCTGTCACCATATGCCTAGGCTACGTTTGCAAAGAGGAGAACATTTTAATTTGATTCACAATGAAACGTTACATTTCATTTACATGTTAACAATGAGTAGTTTTGGTTGTTGTTGGTGGCGTTATTGCATCCCTTTTATGAATGCAAAATTGTTCCCTCGCGATTGGAAGCTCCTGTTGTGCATAGGCTATTTCAAAACATCGCAACGTAAAATGCCACAAAAAAGCTGTTTATGAATAGGTCTTAGTGAGTTAGGAGTCCTCTCGACTTAAGCTGTCCCAGACTTAGGTGCTACTTTTAGGTCTAAAATGCTTCGTGAATTACTTTTTGTGAAAAAATTAGGAGTCCTGAAGTTAGGAGTGCCACGCCCATTATTTTTAGGAGTTGCTCCTAAATTCGCCAGTTAGGAGCTACTTTTAGCCTTAAAATTCTTTGTGAATACGGCCCCTGAATAAAAAGGCCTAGCCTAAATGAATCAAGGCAAAACAAATAGCCTAGTGGCCCAATGAAACATACGGATTGATGTAGTATCTTTGTAACATTATTAAATTATTCTGTTACTATGCCTACGTTTGCAAAAGAGAACATTTTAATTTGATTCACAATAATGTTACATTTAATGTACATGTTGACAATGATTAGCCTAGTTTTGGTTGTTGTTGGCGGCGTTATTGCATGTTAGTTATGCCTACAATGCAAAATTGCTTCCTCGCGATTGGAAGCTCCTGTAGCTGCATAGGATTTCAAAACAGCAGGTTTGTGAATAGGTCTGTGAGTAAGGAGTCCTCTTGACTTCTTTTAAGCTGTCAGAGGTGGGAAGGTGGGATTTTTTGGGGGATGGGCCGGATTAACTGGGCACAATTGTCTGATGGCCCCCCTTCCCCCCAGCCAACGTGAATCGGGTGGTTATTTAATAGGCCTATCGTGAAGATTTTTCCTGCCATCTAAGGCACGAGCGCATCTGTGAGGCCAAGCCTCACCAAGTAGCTCATTTGTTTACAACTAACATTCCATTTAATTAAACTGCTTTATAGGCTATGCCGAAATAGTTTTCAACATTTTGAATATTAGTGTCGGGTGAATTGAAATGTTCTCAAAGTAGCCTTATGGCTGAAAGCTGCTTGGGACACCACCCCCCCCCCCCCTCCGTCAAGCAATATAACCATACAAACGCGCTTCCTGCACTCATTGTTTCAAAAGGAGTAATTTTGGCTTTGTCAGAACTGAAGAGCTGTGGACGGCACGGCACGGTATGCCCAATGAAAATAAATTAACGCAACGCAACGCAACACAACACAGACCCCGCTTCTCTCGCGTCAGTCACTGACATGAACGAAACACAGAACCCGCTTCTCTCACGGCAGTCACTGACAGTAACCTAGAATAAATGCATGGGGAAAAACACTTCCCCATGACAAAGACATCGTAAAACACTGAAAGTTAATATTTTGTCACTAGCAACATTCATCTTTCCTTTGTCAAATGTATTATGTTCCAAGTACCCTATGCGTAATTCTGCTTCATAAAGTTGAACAAATACATTTGCTTATTTCACAGAAAAATATAAATAGCCAGTCTACAGTGCAGAGTTGGTAAGTTATGGTAGGCCAACTTGCAGTGAACATACAAACAGGGGAAATTATTTCTCTTGCAGCCGAGTAGCCTCAGGTGCGCACGTAGACATAAGGCCGAACATGCAAGCGCCAATGAATCGTGCTTTCGCGACAATCGCGCCGTTAAACTTAAATAGGTTAACATCACTCTAAGTTCGCCTTCAAGCAAAGAAAACGATTATTTGAAGACATCTGTTTCGTTGGAAGGGCAAGGGGTAGCAACAGAGCAACACAGAGACAGGCCCGATGGCAGGGCTGTTATGAGAGTATTAAAATATGGGATATTCTACGCGAAAACATTAAAACGGCAAGACAGCGGGGAAAGTTAAAATACGTGATAAACACGGAAAAAGTTGGCATGCATTGTTTCGGTCCCCGTGCACAGGGATTATTTGTCATACTATTAATCACATATGATTATTTGTGAAATTGTGCAAACAGGCGCAACACATTTGAAAAGGAAGGACTGGTATGCAAGCTCACGGGAAAGATTGATTTAAGAACGTTATCACAAAGTGTGTGGCTGTGGCGCGGGCGGAAGACAATTGGCAGGTCATGTCTTTAACAATTCTGTCGGAGGGTCATTGAACAATTTCTAGCAGGCAAGAGAGGGTCATGCAACTTCCAACTGAAGCACTCAAAATTCCTCCGGTGGCCCCTTCAATAAATAACGATCAGTCACTAGATTGCTGCTGGGCTATAGGTCTTGGTTCTGTTAACAACTCATTGTCAAATGCATAGCCTATCTCGCGGTTGCATCCATTACAAACAAACATGCAATGTGAACGTCTGGGATTGGGGAGAGCACTACATGCTCTACTGAATAAGCACGAAGTCAACCCTTTAAATGAAAAACACTCTTTAATAATCCAAAAAAATAAACCGCTAATGAAGTAAACTTGTGACCATCAAAAATCGTTTATCGCTTGTAACTCCGTGATACCAGGACGTAACAGGAAGGCATTTGGCTGAGCAACGGAGGTTAATATGCTCCATGTTTTGTCCAAATGATGACTGTCTATCATCGTTGCACTCGGAGAAAACCGGAATGTTTCATTCGTCCCCGTTTCAATCATCCCGGTTCTACCTACTCAAAACGCAGATAGAACCTTATTATTCTAAGGTAGCGAAATAGCGTTCAGCATGATTCATGCCCAATTAATTCCCCCTGTTAAAGTGTTCGCCTTTGTAGTTTGGTTTCGTGATAGCCTATGATAAACGGCTTATGGCCAAATATGTGAAAACGTTAAAATACAGTAGGCGATAAACCCGGAAAAAGTTCACAGTGATTCTTTCATAATCACTTTGGAGGGTCATAGAAAAAGGTATTGCTGGCGAGGGAGGGTCACGTCTTTTTGGACTAATGCTCCCAAAACTCCTCCGGTAGCCCCTTAAATAAATAACGAACAGTCCCTAATGAAGTAAACTTGTGACCATCAAAAATCGTTTATCGCCTGTAACTCCGTGATAACAGGACGTAACAGGAAGGCATTTGGCTGAGCAACGGAGGTTAATACTCCAAATGATGTCTGTCTATCATCGTTGCACTCGGAGAAAACCAGAATGTTTCATTTGTCCTGCGTCTACGGCTGCAAACGGGATTCACTCGCAGTTAACCAAATATTTCTTTATTAGGGCAGGGCAGGCATATTTCTGGCTATTACATTATTTCTAAACCAGTCTGCTAAAGTCTGTAGTGAAGTCTGTGTAGGGTTTTCCAGGCTCCATTTCTTTTTACGAGACACCCTGCTCACTTGAGCCATCTACCGGTTGTTTGGGTTGTTGCAGCGTCTCACTGGAAAAATACAAATTAAAGTCGCGTGATACCGCATGGACCGCGAGTGAAGCTGGCCAAGTCGAAGCACTGCCCACTGTAGCTTTCTAATATCCATTTTCGCCGCCAGTTCTCAAGGCTACATTGCAGGCACAGATAGCCTACTCAACAATATCCTAGCCTACTTTGCAACAACTAAATAGTTAATGTTTAGGACCAATTAAGTGAAATTGGACAATTTCCCGCGGTACACCTGATCTCTCACGGCACACTGGTTGAAAATCACTGAGTTAGGGGGGGATCATGTAGCCTAGAAATCTAGACGCGCCCCAGCAGGGCTACAATTACATTTGCTGCCAGGGCTAGTCTAGCAACTCTCCGTTGGCTTGTGAGCTCCAGAAATCGAAACTTAATCAGGGCATTGAAATTGTGTATAGAGTCGTTTGGTGGGCTTAACATAATGATTGGTGGCAGAGCTTCAACAGTTTGGCTTGAATTCCCTGCTACTTGAAAACAAATATCCTATTGCGTCCTATTGCTTGCAGAGGGAATTTGAAAGACAACTGATTATTCCGCCCCTCGGACTGAGCACTGCGAACGGTGAGTGCCCAGACCCTACATTTTAATGTGGGTCTGGCTCGCCAGGCTAGGGATCATGGTAAATAAGTTGAATTTTCCCTTGGGGATCAATAAAGTATCTATCTATCTGTCTATCTATCTAAGTGGAGCCTCCAATGTGCTTAATGTAATAAACGTGTGTGTGCTGGTAGTGTAATGTTTGTTCACATTTAAGGAATGAATGCAATCGTGCCAATCGGATCCCTGTCAGCGTGTCGTCAGATATCAATAGCTGCGTGGGATGACTTGGCCTATGATCAATACTTTTGTCCCAAAAAGGACCAGGATTGTAACATAAAGATACACAAAGGACTTGAATGGCTGACTGGTAGTAGCTTACTTTTTAAAGAGTCTGCAGAGATGAAAGTAGCCACAATGGATAAACCGTTGGGTTTTAAATTGTTAAAGCTCGCAAACATAAACTTCTCCATTTGAATCTCCTGGCCCCCACCCCATCTCAACATGTCCGCGAGGTTTTCGGAGGCCTACGAAGGGCAAACTTTACTGCGCAGTCTGAGGACACCGAGTTAACCAGCATGCAGGTAAACGCCTCCACATCGCCCCTCTTGCGCGGCTGAACACAACGCAACAACTTTCCCAAACATTTGGACGGATTTAATGTAAATTATAAAGGAAAGCGCTCGTTTGTGGTCCAGATAAATGAATGTTAATGCGTCTATTCCATCTACATATCACAATTATGAAATCCACAATGTGAATTGTTTTATCAAACTTTTTCCCGAGTGAGTCTGAAGTAGAGGCTTGCTTTACCTGATAGGCTCCAATATCTATGAGGCTGGCGTCGCACCGCGGTAGAGCCTGAAGTTAAACGTGTAGAGTGTCTCACCTGTAGAGAGTGCGGCGTTGGGGAATGGGACCGCGTCTACCACGTGTTCGTCAGTGAGTCTGAAGTAGAGGCTTGCTTTACCTGATAGGCTCCAATATCTATGAGGCTGGCGTCGCACCGCGGTAGAGCCTGAAGTTAAACGTGTAGAGTGTCTCACCTGTAGAGAGTGCGGCGTTGGGGAACGGGACCGCGTCTACCAAGTGTTCGGTGCTGTGTTGCGCCTGCGCCACATTAGATAAACGGTATGTGGGCGTGCTCAGCAACGTCCTTCGCTGCGAGCCTTACTGGCAGTCTGATGTGCAAGAAATGTAGGCCTATTCCCTTCACTTGAGAGTGGACGACTTAATGTAAAATGACATGTGCAGCCATGGGCATTTAATTCAGCGTGTTTGAGTTCTGTGTGTGTGAATGACGAAGAGAAGTCCATGGTGCAGTGCGAAAGTTAGAATAGGCCTATTAGGCCAGTCAATCTAGCCCAAAAAGAAAATTGCAACAGAAATGCCTTATAGTTTTTATTGGTCCTAATACCCTCCTGAATCATATACTAAAAGTCTTCCGCCGAGGATGGAGTGGAACATATTTTTTTTAAATTATTTTTTTAGATTAAAGGCCAAAGTTGTGCTCAACACTCTAATAGGGGGGGGAATAATTTATATCACTATGAAACTTCTCCAGTTGATTAATGACATCATACCAAAGACAAAATGTATTACAAGTTTTTGAGATTTTATGTTTATATATGCAAATTAACAGCAGCACCTGTACCGTGGTGGAACACAGCAGCTGTTCCGGAGCATAGGGTAGCGTAGGGGGAGTGAATCCAGTAAATGGTGGCAAAGATCTGTTTGACCAACCTTCTACTTGAGTACGTTTTCAACTCACTCCTACAGTGTGTTAGTTAGAACATATTCTCGTCATGGAATGGATACACAGTAAACATACACTCTAACACTACACCTGTTTTGTAATCATTTATCAGTGACACACAACTACACCTGTTTATAATCATTTATCAGTGATACTACACCTGTTTATAATCATTTATCAGTGAGATACTACACCTGTTCAAAATTAGCATCACTGGAACAAAGAACCTACTGAAATACACAAGACACATAAAAACTACACACACACGGCTATCATAAAAAATATAACACACACAAACACAAGGCTTTCCTAAAAATATAACACACACACACACACAAGGCTTTCCTAAAAATATAACACACACACACACACACAAGGCTTTCTTAAAAATATAACACACACACACACACACACAAGACTTTCCTAAAGTATATAACAAACACACACACAAGTCTTTCATAAAGAATATAACACACACAAGGCTTTCTGCCAGAGGCACAGTTTTTGTTTTTATTCAAAGCCAGTGATGTCAGATAAGATTGAACGGGTTGATATGTTGCCCCAAACTAAGATCCCAGCCAATCAGGGCTCACTGATCTAAGATCCCAGCCAATCAGGATTCACTGACCAGGAGCCAGTAGTTCTGCTGCAGGTGAGTCTCGTGCTGCAGGTGAGTCTCGTGCTGCACACACTTCAGGTGCAGTGAGCTCCATCAGGGGCACACATCATCATCATCATCATCATCATCATCATCACACACACACACACACATCAGGACATCACCACCATCATCACCGCCGCCGCCATCACACACACACACACACACACACACGTCAGGTCATCACCACCATCATCATCACCATCACACACACACACACATATCAGGTCATCACCATCATCATCATCATCACCATCACACACACACATACATACAAACACACACACACACAGACAAACACACACACACACAGACTCATCACCTCTCTTTCTGTTAGAAATACTTTGTGAATGTTGCAGCCCACAGTTTATTACCTTTCACTAATAAACACACACTCTAGAGCGCGGTCAGGGGGTACACGTATAAATCAGCGCTCTGATCGGCCAGTAGGGGGCAGCACTAGAGGGTCAGGGGGTACACGTATAGATCGGCCCTCTGGTCGGCCAGTAGGGGGCAGCACTAGAGGGTCAGGGGGTACACGTATAGATCGGCGCTCTGGTCGGCCAGTAGGGGGCAGCACTAGAGGGTCAGGGGGTACACGTATAGATCGGCGCTCTGGTCGGCCACCACCACGCTGGGTGTGCCCTGGAGCAGGGCGGGGCAGACCCAGTTCACTTTGTCCGTGTGTGTGAAGCTGAGAGCGGGTCCGGTACTCTCCTGTGTCCCTGGGCCTGCCCCACACACACCCGCCTCGGCCCCCTCACACACACCCTCCCCCGCGGCTGCACTCTCTGGGCCACCTGCATGCTCCTCCCCCAGGGGCGTGGCTGTGGCTGGTGGGCGTCGGCCCTTCGGCCTGATTCTGGCTTTCCTGCGGCTGGCTGGCGGTCGGCTGCTGTTGCTGGCCTTGGCCTCCGGGGGGCGCGCGTGAGCGCTGACGTCCCACAGGGCCACCAGGCCGTCGTTGCCGGCGGAGAGCAGCCAGTAGGGGTGCGGCAGGAAGTGGACGAAGTGGGCCTGCGAGGCGCCCTGGCTGTGGCCCTGTAGCGCCCCCTGGTGGTCCAGATGAGACCCTGTGCCCACGCGCAGCAGGTGCAGACGGCCATCCTCGGCAGCGCAGGCCAGCAGATCCCCACAGGAGGAGGCGGATGGGCCTGCGGGGGGTTGAACTGGATGGGCAGTGGGCCAGCGGGGGGTTGAACAGCTGACCGGGACGACCCGCCTGTTCCGCCTGCTCATGGGAGTCCTGCAGGTCCACTGCCCACAGCGGCCGAGTCTTCTGCAGGTTCCACAGCAGCACCTGCAACACACACGTTTAGTTGCCATAAAATGGTCACGACGCTGTAGGAATGGCAGCATAGCTACGCCGTGGAGTTGATGTAGAAGCATGTTGAGCCCTTAAAGTTTAACACCATGACCTGCACGAGGGGTAAAGGAGTATCTAATAGCAGTAAAGTTTAACACCATGACGTGCACATTAGGAGTATCTAATAGCAGTAAAGTTTAACACCATGACGTGCACATTAGGAGTATCTAATAGCAGTAAAGTTTAACACCATGACGTGCACATTAGGAGTATCTAATAGCAGTAAAGTTTAACACCATGACGTGCACATTAGGAGTATCTAATAGCAGTGAAGTTTAACACCATGACGTGCACATTAGGAGTATCTAATAGCAGTAAAGTTTAACACCATGACGTGCACATTAGGAGTATCTAATAGCAGTAAAGTTTAACACCATGACGTGCACATTAGGAGTATCTAATAGCAGTAAAGTTTAACACCATGACGTGCACATTAGGGGCAAAGGTAACACCTGCGCTTACAGATGAAGAGGCTACCAATCATAGCTGACCCTCTCCCAGAGCATCTGTTTACTGTGTGTGCTATTGAGCATGTTTACTGTGTGTGCTATTGAGCACGTTTACTGTGTGTGCTATTGAGCATCTGTTTACTGTGTGTGCTATTGAGCATGTTTACTGTGTGTGCTATTGAGCATGTTTACTGTGTGTGCTATTGAGCATGTTTACTGTGTGCTATTGAGCATCTGTTTACTGTGTGCTATTGAGCATGTTTACTGTATGTGCTACTGAGCATCTGTTTACGGTGTGTGCTATTGAGCATCTGTTTACTGTGTGTGCTATTGACCGATCCCAAGCCCCTCCTCCCATTGTCAGTCCCATAGTTACTGTTGCTAAGTCGGACAAGTTTGCAGGAAAGTGTGCGAGAACGCGTGTTCAACATGGGGACACAGCACTCCCATTTAGCCGAGTGCAACAGTGTATGCTGGATTTCTGGGGGTCAAGTAATCTTGATATATTCAAAAAACAGAGGCCAGAAAGGCCTTCAGTATGCAGATGTACACATTCACAATGTCTGCTGTTATCAACGAGGTGGAACACCACAAATTGAGGACAAACAAATCCGGTGTCGTGGATCTTAATGGGATGCATGTTAACTGGGGATAAACAATTAGCACGTTATCACGAGCAGGTAGTTTACCTTATTTGCTGCAGATGTGACTGATTCAATAAACAGGTCTGTGCAAAAATATGGTGTTGACGTGTCCATAACAAAATCTAACCATATTTCGAGGATTAATAGAAGACGGGACCAAGTGCTGCAGATCCAAGTTCCCACGCAACTTGGGAGAGTGACTAGCCAAGCAGCTCATGTTGGGGAGGTGGAGAGATAGCTTCTCTTCGGTAGGCCGATAGCCTACTTATTATTTTGAATGGCTGCTTTAGAAGGAAGAGTTCAAATAAACATGATACAAGTGTATTGAAAAAAAAAACCACTCCGAGTTCAAACCCATGCCTATCACGTTTGACATATCTGCAGTTTGCAGACGTGATTTGTCTTGCACTAGACTTGCCCGCTTATGCTATAATTAATTTAAACGTGGGCAATGTAGTAGCCTTTGTCTAATATGGGCGATTTCGAGACTGCATAGTTTTGAATCTGCACATGATTCGATCTTTAGAAGACATTGGCTATCTCTCGTTCAGCCATCAATAATGCATCGCAGTATAGGCTATTATTGCGTTTGTTGAAAAAATGATCATTAGCTTATTTCTGTGAACAGTCTTCTATCCCAAGTTAAACATGGCAAGGTAGCAAAGCTGAAAGTATTCTTGTTGTGTGTAAGGCGATACGTGATTGAAGGTGTATTCTTTTGCGCGTCTTCCAATCGTATGAATATGCGAGTTCAGTTCCTGCAAGGTAGGTATAATTTTTTGCGTAGGCTTATGTTGTCGTTTCATCAGTGGAAACCATATTTAGTTATGTTTTTGTGTGTAGCCTAGTTATGAACACAAATAAAGGGAACATTTTCGTACACACTCAGATTTCTTTACTGAAAAGTAGCAGCCTATCCAAAGTTATGCAAAGGTTGTTATGCAAAGTTAGGCCTATGTGTGTTAACGTTTCACACGGTCAGGATATCGGATGTCACTTCTACAAGTATCCCAGGCTTATCTTTGAACCTTTTTGAGCTCTTTAGTTATTTAGTTACTTAAGCTACTCGCAAAAGAAGCATTATAGCATTCGCATAACTGGCGTATTGTCATACCGAATGGCCACTAGAAATTTCAAAATTGACCGAGGTTGACCGAGGTCCTCCGAAGTCCTCATTGTGACATAGCAAAAGGGGGCGGGGCTTGGGATCGGTCAATTGAGCATGTTTACTGTGTGCTATTGAGCATCTGTTTACTGTGTGCTATTGAGCATGTTTACTGTGTGTGCTACTGAGCATCTGTTTACTGTGTGTGCTATTGAGCATCTGTTTACTGTGTGTGCTATTGAGCATCTGTGTACTGTGTGTGCTATTGAGCATGTTTACTGTGTGTGCTATTGAGCATCTGTTTATACTGTGTGCTATTGAGCATCTGTTTATACTGTGTGTGCTATTGAGCATCTGTGTACTGTGTGTGCTATTGAGCATGTTTACTGTGTGTGCTATTGAGCATCTGTGCTGGCGGGTAACGGATGAGAACCAAAACGGTTTTGATATTAACACGGGTGACGGGTCGGATCTGGTGCTGAACTTGGCAGGTGTGGGCATGGACCTGTGCAGGACTCTGGAGCAGAGTGACCCGTGCTCTGATCTGCGCAGGCCAATTCTTCTGACCAGTGCTAATCATTCGTGTTTGGAGTCGAGTTGAATACAGTTCCTCTGGAGTTGTGGGCATTGAGATGTATTTGTCTGCTGATGTGATGGTTGTATGATGTGATGGTTGTAAGCAAGTAAGTAAGTGTAAGTAAGTCTTTGGGCAACCAGAGAGCATCGGTGACACATACATAAAAAAGATGTCATACAAGCTACAACAATTATAGACCATTTTACATAGACTCACTATACATCGTACATAGTACATGGAACACAGGCATTACCCAAGCACACACACACACACCCTTACCTGCATGTCGAGTCCAGCAGACACCAGGCTTTGCGGTCTTTGCGGTCGGAAGGCGACAGATGAGCAGATGTTTGTGTGTCTGCGCAGCGTGCGGACAACTTTCCCGTTCTGCACCTCCACGATCCTCACGGCGCCCGAGTCGTCACCCGCAGCCAGCATGGTGCCCGTATCGTTGAACGACAGCCCGTTAATCTCATCTTCACCGATTCCGCTCAGATGCTCTACGGGCTCTTTCAGGTTCCTGGGGTCCAACACACTCACCGCCTCCCCGTGCGGTACGTACAGGAGGCCGGGCGCCGCTGGGGAGAGGATCAGCACTGCGTCCATGATGCGCATGATCAGGTGAGGCGGCTTCCCCAGCTTCCGCACTGTGGCGATGTCCGCCGGCTTTATAGTCTGGACACAGGACGACAAAACAACGAAATCAGACCAGCGATCTACAATGGGATGGTGCACACTGACATAGCACGCAATATAACCACTGACCATTTGGTCAATTATTTTGGTCAGTTATTATTTTTTACATGTGTATGCACATATAAAATTCGATATAATGTTTACAAAAAAGATTATACAACAATTGGGTTCTATGGAACTATTTATTTGTTTCTGATTGGCCGAGAGACTTTCCATGAGTTGGAATATCCCTGGACATTTCAACTCAGACTTTGCACAGCTAATAATAAATCACTCCGCGATACAATGCGAAGATTTGACACAATTTGACGTATAATTAAGCAATATAGCACGAGTGAGAGTGGGCCTCCGGCCTCGTGGCTACGGCCGAACAACACCCGTGGGAATATCCATGACCAACCCCACTCTCACTCGTGCTATATTGCTTAATTATACGGGATTTTGGTGGGGGGTTGGTGTGTTTGTGTGTGTGTGTGTGGGGGGGGGGGGGGGGGTTGTGTTCAAATGTTACCATTTTATGCGTATGCACTGTACGCACTTTATAAATAAAACACAAGATAGGAAAGATTATGTGGTTGGATGTAGGGCCCTCTAGGTCCCATTAAACCTGAGGCCCCCTAAGTGCCTTGAAAAGGTCCTGTGTGTATCTGTAGTGTGTATCTGTAGTGTGTAGTGTGTATCTGTAGTGTGTGTGTATCTGTAGTGTGTAGTGTGTACCTGTAGTGTGTATCTGTAGGGTGTATCTGTAGTGTGTAGGGTGTGTACCTGTAGTGTGTAGTGTGTACCTGTAGTGTGTAGTGTGTACCTGTAGTGTGTACCTGTAGTGTGTATGTGTAGTGTGTAGTGTGCACCTGTAGTGTGTAGTGTGCACCTGTAGTGTGTAGTGTGTATGTGTAGTGTGCACCTGTAGTGTGTAGTGTGTATGTGTAGTGTGCACCTGTAGTGTGCAGTGTGTGTGTGTACCTGTAGTGTGTAGTGTGCACCTGTAGTGTGTATGTGTAGTGTGCACCTGCAGTGTGTAGTGTGTATGTGTAGTGTGTGTGTGTAGTGTGTAGTGTACACCTGTAGTGTGTAGTGTGCACCTGTAGTGTGCACCTGTAGTGTATAGTGTGTACCTGTAGTGTGTAGTGTGTAGTGTGTATGTGTAGTGTGTAGTGTGTACCTGTAGTGTGTAGTGTGCACCTGTAGTGTGTATGTGTAGTGTGCACGTGTAGTGTGCACCTGTAGTGTGTAGTGTGTATGTGTAGTGTGCACCTGTAGTGTGTAGTGTGTATGTGTAGTGTGTAGTGTGCACCTGTAGTGTGCAGTGTGTGTGTGTACCTGTAGTGTGTGTAGTGTGCACCTGTAGTGTGTATGTGTAGTGTGCACCTGTAGTGTGTATGTGTAGTGTGTGTGTGTAGTGTGTAGTGTACACCTGTAGTGTGCACCTGTAGTGTGCACCTGTAGTGTGTAGTGTGTATCTATAGTGTGTAGGGTGTGTACCTGTAGTGTGTAGTGTGCACCTGTAGTGTGTAGTGTGTACCTGTAGTGTGTAGTGTGTATGTGTAGTGTGTAGTGTGTACCTGTAGTGTGTAGTGTGCACCTGTAGTGTGTACCTGTAGTGTGTAGTGTGCACCTGTAGTGTGTATGTGTAGTGTGCACGTGTAGTGTGCACCTGCAGTGTGTACCTGTAGTGTGTAGTGTGTATGTGTAGTGTGCACCTGTAGTGTGTAGTGTGTATGTGTAGTGTGTAGTGTGCACCTGTAGTGCGCAGTGTGTGTGTGTACCTGTAGTGTGTAGGGTGCACCTGTATTGTGTAGTGTGCACCTGTAGTGTGTATGTGTAGTGTGTATGTGTAGTGTGCACCTGTAGTGTGTAGTGTGTATCTATAGTGTGTAGGGTGTGTACCTGTAGTGTGTAGTGTGCACCTGTAGTGTGTAGTGTGCACCTGTAGTGTGTAGTGTGTATGTGTAGTGTGTAGTGTGCACCTGTAGTGTGCAGTGTGTGTGTGTACCTGTAGTGTGTAGTGTGCACCTGTAGTGTGTATGTGTAGTGTGCACCTGTAGTGTGTAGTGTGTATGTGTAGTGTGTGTGTGTAGTGTGTAGTGTACACCTGTAGTGTGTAGTGTGCACATGTAGTGTGCACCTGTAGTGTGTAGTGTGTAGTGTGTATGTGTAGTGTGTAGTGTGTATCTATAGTGTGTAGGGTGTGTACCTGTAGTGTGTAGTGTGTACCTGTAGTGTGTAGTGTGCACCTGTAGTGTGTAGTGTGTAGTGTGTATGTGTAGTGTGTACCTGTAGTGTGTAGTGTGCACCTGTAGTGTGTATGTGTAGTGTGCACGTGTAGTGTGCACCTGTAGTGTGTACCTGTAGTGTGTATGTGTAGTGTGCACCTGTAGTGTGTAGTGTGTACCTGTAGTGTGTAGTGTGCACCTGTAGTGTGTAGTGTGTGTGTGTAGTGTGTAGTGTACACCTGTAGTGTGTAGTGTGCACCTGTAGTGTGTAGTGTGTATGTGTAGTGTGTAGTGTGTATCTATAGTGTGTAGGGTGTGTACCTGTAGTGTGTAGTGTGTACCTGTAGTGTGTAGTGTGTACTGTGTATGTGTAGTGTGTAGTGTGTACCTGTAGTGTGTAGTGTGCACCTGTAGTGTGTATGTGTAGTGTGCACGTGTAGTGTGCACCTGCAGTGTGTACCTGTAGTGTGTAGTGTGTATGTGTAGTGTGCACCTGTAGTGTGTAGTGTGTATGTGTAGTGTGTAGTGTGCACCTGTAGTGCGCAGTGTGTGTGTGTGTACCTGTAGTGTGTAGTGTGCACCTGTAGTGTGTAGTGTGCAACTGTAGTGTGTATGTGTAGTGTGCACCTGTAGTGTGTAGTGTGTATGTGTAGTGTGTAGTGTGCACCTGTAGTGTGTAGTGTGTATTGTGTAGTGTGTAGTGTGCACCTGTAGTGTGTAGTGTGTATGTGTAGTGTGCACCTGTAGTGTGTAGTGTGTATGTGTAGTGTGTACATTTAGTGTGTAGTGTGTATGTGTAGTGTGTATCTATAGTGTGTAGGGTGTGTACCTGTAGTGTGTAGTGTGTACCTGTAGTGTGTAGTGTGTATGTGTAGTGTGTAGTGTGTACCTGTAGTGTGTAGTGTGCACCTGTAGTGTGTATGTGTAGTGTGCATGTGTAGTGTGCACCTGTAGTGTGTACCTGTAGTGTGTAGTGTGTATGTGTAGTGTGCACCTGTAGTGTGTACCTGTAGTGTGTAGTGTGTATGTGTAGTGTGCACCTGTAGTGCGCAGTGTGTGTGTGTACCTGTAGTGTGTAGTGTGCACCTGTATTGTGTAGTGTGCACCTGTAGTGTGTAGTGTGCAACTGTAGTGTGTATGTGTAGTGTGCACCTGTAGTGTGTATGTGTAGTGTGTGTGTGTAGTGTGTAGTGTGTAGTGTGTATTGTGTAGTGTGTAGTGTGCACCTGTAGTGTGTAGTGTGTATGTATAGTGTGCACCTGTAGTGTGTAGTGTGTATGTGTAGTGTGCACCTTTAGTGTGTAGTGTGTAGTGTGTATGTGTAGTGTGCACCTGTAGTGTGTATGTGTAGTTTAATCTGTATTTATAAAAAAAAATTCTGTGGATTAGATGGAAGTGTTAAAATTATGATCGATAGTCTAATAATGCCATTATTAAGTGAAGAGTACCTGATGACTTGTTCAGGACTTGAAAAAGATTGGGACTTGGACTTGGACTCGACTTGGCTTTGATGAGACTTGGACTTGGACTCGACTTGCCCTTCTCTCTATTCACTTGGGACTTGACTTGGACTTGAGTGCTAAGACTTGGGACTTACTTGTGACTTGCCAAACAGTGACTTGGTCCCACCTCTGGTGCATAGGCTACAGGATTACGGCTGGCGGCGCCACTGACCAAGGCCACAGTAGCCTGTGAACCTCTGATTTTCAAAGGGGAATCACGGCCAATGCAGGGGGCAACTCTTCTCTTCAATTTCCCTTCCAAATTACTTTTTATTGTCTGAAGACATCTATCGCAAGAATCTAACATTCTAAGCAACAGCAAAGCAAATGCAAGCTAACCAAAGTGCAGTCGGTTCTGGTTTTGGAAATCACACACTTGCTGAAAGGTCTCATCTCATGGTTTCTTCATTAATGTTGCAGTGGTCTGTAGTGTTGATGAATGCCCTGTGAGCCGGTTCTGGTGAAAAAAATGCTCCTGCGTCTGTTTCATGCTGTTCTAGTTTGGTGGGGAAGGTGGGCGGGGAGGAACGACTGGATTTCGCCTCTAGTCATGAATATTAATGACATGCTAATGAATTCACCTCTGATTGGCTAACAGTACTGTGACGCTTCCTCCAGTGCGTCCTCATCCGATTCTGCCTGTGCTCCATATTCAACTTTACAGTGCTAAAACCTGGCTAAAACTCGAGTCAAAACTGTTGCACAAAATGTCTTCGGAGATACAACTTCATGTGTTTGATCCTAGTATTCGAGTAGGAAGAAGAACCTATACCTAGCTATATTTTGCTGGAATTGTACCAGAATGCCTACAGAAGCAGAGAATGTGTGCTGCAAGACTTCTCCGGTAATGAGAACTATGGCTTTGATAGCCTGACATTGGCAGGTTAGCCTACTCTAGTTGTTTTCCGTCACGTATGACAGAAAAAGTAGCCTAAATATTACAGTAATCTTATAGGAACACTATAGTATTTGGACATACTATAAGACTACTATATAGAAAAACTATAGCGGTTACAGGATATTATAGAGTTATTAGTAGTACTTCTACAGTATGTCCCAATTATTCCTATAAGATTACTATAATATTTTGTCCCAAATACTATAAGATTCCTATACTACTTTTTCGTAAGGAGATTGCTCATGTGGTTAGAAAAATGGGCAACACCAGTACCCCTGTTGTCTGTATGACCCTGTACCCAGGATTAGAACCAGTTTGCCTTAGCATAATGTACTCCCTTCAAAATGCACTAAACATTCGACTATGACGACTATGGCCCTCTGTGAGACAGAAGATATGAAAGGTAAGATAAACCTTTAGCTTAAAAGGGACAAAAACTGATGAAACTCCTAAAACAAATATACAAAACAGGTCAATTTTCTATAAACAACTTTTTATTATATTTACATACAGCAGTGGTACTCAAAGTGTGGTCCGCAAGCTCTCTCAAGTGTTCCACAAGTAGATGTGGTAAAATATAATAGATGAGTTGTTTGCAATATTGAACCAACTTGTATGTAAATCCAAACAGTTCTGCAACACTGATGTAACCTATGCCAGTTTAAATCATATGAATCCTCCGACACCATAAGCAAGGTGCAAAGACAATAAGCAAGGTGGTTCAGTAAGAAGGCCTATTGTGTAATATACTGTTGAAGTAGGTCTACTGTTTTTTTTTTTTTTGCTAGGTGGTCCATGAAACACTGACAAATAGTAATATTGCAGTCTATTAAAATAATGCAAACACAAAACAAGAACATCCAAACTATGCACAGAATTAACAATGTCCTTTTTTTGCCAGACAATGCAGACATCTGGCCTACAGATCCTTTGTAAGATAGTGCTGGGATTATTTAGGGAAAAAGGCCTGAGTTGTTGTTTCGGCTTGTATTGTCCTGGGGATCCGAAGGGACAACACACAAAACACATTCGTTGGCTGTGATGATTTTATTACATTGCTCTTTGATTGCGCTGGGCCATAGGTGGAGCCATCAGGTGTTATTGTGGAGATGTCGCTTTCATCCTCCTCCTCCTCTTGATCAACCCGAGGTCTTCTAGCTGGCCTTGGATGAACAGGCTTGATGGCAGTAGAGGTAGCAGGCCCCCATGCCCATGGTGTATCCGAAGTGCTTGTATCAATACTCATACTTTTCATGAAGTATTCTGTTTGGGTTCCTAAAGTAAATAAATGTGTATTACTGTCAAGTTACAATATACTTATAGTACACAGGACATTCACTATCTCACAAAACTGTACTGGCACAATGGAAACAAAAATATTTTAGTGACTGTGGTAAGGTGTATGATGTACTAAGTAGCACACCCACAAGAAGACATTCAGTAATATCAATTCTATCTGTTATGCAATTCATGGGTTTCATCAGGTCCATTTACACAGGTGTATTAATCAAGCACCATGCAGTCTGCATTCATAATCGAGGTGCTTGATTTTATACACCTGTGGAAAGTGACCTGAAGAAACCCATGAATTGACTTTCCAAAACATTGACGAGCACATAAGAACCTGTATTAGCCTACTAGAAAAAGACTTCTAGAAACTAACTAGCACAACAATAAAAGTTAGATCACAAACCTTTGCTTCTAACGTGATGACCTAATGTAGGCTAGAAAGCTGTGTAGCCTGACATGAGGATGTGCTCTGGAAGACATACAAAACACTAAGTAAACAGCAAGTAATCAAACAAAACATCATTGTATGTCAATGGCAAGAAGACAAATTAGACTGAAGTGTAAATACCTGAGCTCTAGTGATAGCAACTTAGCCTAATAGTGCAGGGGTATTTTTGATTTTCCCTGTTTAGACTAGAACAATACCCGTACTTAGTTGAGCATAAAATATTGTTGCTAATATTATTATTTGTGGTTTAACGCTTAGGTTTGAAGATTATAGGTTCAACAAGCTAAATCTCTGGGTAGTGTGGTCAATTTCTTATGAGTGTAGCTACACCAGGCACGTAACTGAAGCATTCCGTTCGCGTTATGTACTGCAACAATTAGCTTCCAATAGGCCTAATCAATGGAAGTAGCTACACCTGGCGTGTTAGTGGCCTGTAGGCTACGTTCGGGAAAATAGACCATTCCTCTAATGGATTTTACCAGAGCCCTTCCTATTAGGCATTCTCTGATTTTACACGTCGCGAACAGAACACTTCAGTTACGTGCCTGGTGTAGCTTCCTGTAATATAGGCTAGCCTAAGCCTAGCTCGTACCCTTTTCATGCATGCTAACGTGAAGAATATGAACATGCTATTTTGTAACAGACGTTAGGTGGAAAAGTTTGTTTGTACTTACAGCTGTGAGCTGGTGGTCAGAAATAAAACAGGCACGATTTTTTTTCCCGCCATGTTGGCAACTTGCTGTTAGCTCCTACTAGCTGCAGAGAGACAATCCCCTAGCCGCAAAATCTTCCAGTCTTCCTGTAGGCGGTCACAAGCCAAGGTGGGCGAGGCCATGAGTAGTCAGTTTCCCTTCGGCGTCATTGGGAAGGGCTCTTTCTGATTCGCTTGTTTTTCCGTGTATTTTCTTTCATTGGCTAATGCGGGCAATGGGGGTAGAAGATCATTTTCACGTGCAGCATGCATATGCAACTTGGAGTGAGCTATAGTATTTCGAAAGTAACAAGTATTAAACGGTTTCTCAGTGAATGTGACCTTGAAGGCCCACGCATAATAAGGCCTTCGCCTATCACTCCACACGCCCCTGTTGCACGTCACATTACTAGCTGATCCTGCCTTCTGGCTCCCCAAAATGCCGCATAATGTGAACAGATCAGCAGGCCTGCAAATTTTCACCTCGTTTTCAGACACATGTTGCGGCAAAAAGACGCCTCCTCTTCCCGCAAATTTAGCGTGATCTCTGTGTGAAAAGGCCTTTTGTTGAAGCATATCATACAGTGCAAATTCTTCTTGTTTTAGTGTTTAGTTAATAAGAAAGCATTGTCTCTACCTCAATATGAACTGCAAAGGATAGCCTAGGCTATAGGCACATTTTTTTTTTTTTTTGTCGGGTCAGGTTCGGGTAGTTAATAAGTACATATTTTTGAGGGTCGAGTGGGTGCAGATTAACTCTCCTGACAGGTCGGGTGGGTACGGATGTTAAAAAACCTTAACCGGTGCAACACTACTGTTGTGCATATTGTAATGCAGCGTTGAATGGATGAATAGCTTACATAAGGGTACCCCGCACTTTTCAAACCACACTCAAGCTTATGGTTATTGTCCCCACCACTTCTAAAAACAAACTGACGCCCTTGCCAGAGCCTGTCTACGGAGGTGGCACTAACCCTGCGTGAAATCATCATGTTTGATAGGTTGTTAATACATTCTGAAAACGTTACTGTTCTGATCAAGGTCATGCAAAATAAAGCTATCGACTCAATACGATTCCTAGTCTGCTTATCATGATCTGTTATTCGTGAAAAAAAATCTCATCTCGTCATGTTTTTAGTGTCTTCGTTGGCAGTTTCTTTCTTTTTCAAATATCTCAATAACAGCCAACAAACTCCCACAGTCAAACCAAAGTTAAGTCATGTTGAAAAGAGGCTGAACCTTGCAAACGATTTACATTTATAGACCACTGAAACCACGCATGAATCACATGTGAAAATGACCATCAGTTAGGTTGTGACTGGTTGGTTAAGAGCAAGATCTAACGCCCTCCTCCGCCCGCGTACATCGGAACTAGCTCCCGGTTAGCATTAATAATCGTTTACTACTTAAACGGCACCGACAATCAAAAAATCCAGTGGAAACTAGATGGCAGAAGTGTGTAGGCCAGGGGTGGCCAACCAGTCCAGCATGAAGAGCCAAAAAAAAATTCAACACAACTCAAAAGAGCAAAGATATCTGACACATCACAAATTCCCCATCACTGAATGACTTATTAGCATGAGAAATGCTCCGATGTAACAACTGATAAGATGCCAATGTGACCGTGTCTGCTTCTCTGACTGACGTCTATGTATCCTACCTTTACCTTGTACTTGCGAAGGTCAGTGCCTTTGGGAAATGTTCAGGTTTGAAGCTTTATGCATCAGTTAAGTCTGGTATACCAAGTACCAAACTAACGTGTTAACCAAAATAACGTGTTTATGTTAAACCAGAAGGGTTATGCTAGCCTACAAAAAAGATTAATCCTCCCTTTGAATGTCCGTGTTCCTCTTTCTATTTAGGCTACTCTTAGCATCAGGGTTTTCCTGATTGCAACAGTAGCATTACACCTGGCTAAAGAAACAAATGTTTCTGCTTCTTTATGGGCTAGACTTCTATCCATAACATGACAGTAAAATTATTTTAATTTAAATATTGCAGCCTAACTATTGCCAGTACTATCAACTTATGAAAAGTATTTTCATGCAGAAGTTTTCTGATGATACTGCAATTGTGGGGTGTATCAGGAACGGGCAGGAGGAGGAGTACAGGAGCCTGGTGGAGGACTTTGTGCAATGGTGCAAACTCAATCATCTTCAACTTAACACTTCAAAGACCAAGGAGATGGTGGTGGATTTCCGCAGGTCTAAGCCCACTCTGCTACCAGTTCACATTGATGGGGTCAATGTGGAGGTGGTTAGCACCTACAAGTATCTGGGTCTCCACCTGGACAATAAACTGGACTGGTCAGCCAACACTGATGTACTCTACAAGAAAGGGCAGAGCAGGCTGTACTTCCTGAGGAGGCTGCGGTCCTTCAATGTGTGCAGTAAGCTCCTCAGGATGTTCTACCAGTCTGTTGTTGCCAGCGTCCTCTTCTATGCAGTAGTATGCTGGGGTGGAAGCACAAGGAAGAAGGATGTGGGGCGAATTGACAGGCTGGTAAGGAAAGCTGGCTCTGTAGTGGGAGCTGAACTGGAGTGGATCACTTCACTATCTGACAAAAGGACCCTGAACAAACTGATCAACATCTTGGACAATGAGTGTCACCCACTCCACAGCACTATTGTTAAACAGAAGAGCCTGATCAGCTGGAGACTTCGCTCACTGCCTTGCACAACTGACAGACTGAGAAAGTCATTTGTCCCCAGGGCCATTGAACTGTTCAATGCCTCACTTAAGGGAAGAGGAGAGATAGACTTCTCTGCATAGTCTGTCTGCCTCTTCATCCCCTCCATGTTTGGTACCACTGTCTTTATGCCTCACTGTTTGCGTGCTATATTAGCACATTAGCACATATGCATACCCCCCCCCCCCTCCATGCCACAGCCGAACTGTGGCCACACTTATACATTTTCTTAAATAGTTAAATATATAGATATATAGACTTTACTTTATTTCTGCATTGTTGCACTGTTGACTTACTCATTTGCACTATCACCATGACCACTATCACCATTGCACTACCACCATGACACTCATTCACACAGAGCACCTTAGAGCACCTTACCATACCTTACTATGCACAGAGAATCACAGGCTCAGTCCCTGCCTCAGTCATTGCAAGCGCCTCTGATTTATTAATCACCACTATGTGGATACTGTTTTTAGAATTTATTTAGATTAAGTGTTAGTGTAATTTGTAATTTTGTTATTTGTATTTTAGTATATTTTTATATATTGTATTAAGTGTTAGTATAATTTGTATTTTATTATATTTAGCATATCCTTTATCTTCTACTGTCCTTACTGCTTAGTTGTGTTTTTATATATGATATACTTTAATTACTCTTCTGCTGTTAAAGAATGTGTTTGTGTTGTATGTATGCTGCTGAGACCTTGAATTTCCCCTGGGGATCAATAAAGTATCTATCTATCTGTTTTCATTTACTAGAAATATAGGCTATTTCAAAAAAAAAAAAAACTATAAATCCAAGGAGAAGTGACATCAGTTGAGCAGCCGCGAGCCGCACGAGAGGAGGCAAGGAGCCGCAGGTTGGCCACCCCTGGTGTAGGCCAATCGGCCCACCAGCTTTTTCTACTTTGTCACCTACAGAGTCTGACGGGTACGATCTTTCGAAATGCCATGTTATTTCCCATAGACATTTGACGACCGGAAGTTGGATGGATACGGAAGTTACGGAGGCGGGACTTATTCTGGAGAGGTCTATGGCAAGTGTAGTCACCACCGGCCGGGTGAATAAGGCGAAACTTCCGGTTTCTGAACTGGTTGCAGTTCCTTCTCTGGTTCCACGTGAGGGCGCTCGTCCACAAGTGCAGAATGAATGGAGGTCTATGGAGCTGTACCCCTCAAAATCCACTTTTCTCGGGATATGAAATATTTTTTTTGTTATATTTCAGGGGAGGCAAATAAAATAGGCCTACACACTGTTGACTATTATATTGTTTAAAGTCACTTAATTGTTCTAAAAAGCCTTTCAAACGTGTTAATGATGTCATTCATTAGCACAATGCTAGCGTGTTATGGGCAACAACGACCCAACCTGTAAGAAATAGAAAGGACAAGTACTTTCGACCTATAACCCATGTTGTTGTAAAAACTACAATCAAATCTGAGATTTCTCAAAGACAATCAGGTGAAGGAGACAAATTTGCTGTCTAGCTCCATAGACTCCCATTCATTTTTCACTCATGGCGATCGCCCCCAGTGGAACTCTGGTGGAACTAGATAGATAGATATATAGATAGATACTTTATTGATCCCCAAGGGGAAATTCAAGAAACCAAAATTCGGTACAATGGGACTTAATAGGGAGTGGCCAGGCTCTCCGTAGATGGGCTCTGTTTTAGCCTTAAAATTCTTTGTGAATACGGGCCCTGCTGGACTGAGAAATGAGCTTGCAGGAGTTAATTTGCCTCTGGTGCCAGACACAAAACACAGGGGCACATGGGGAGGAAAAGTCATCTCATCGCCCCCTACTGGTTGCGTTCCTACAGTTTGGCAAAATGAATGGGATTTTTGCTGTCTATGGATTTTCCATAGCTCGTTTTTTTAGAAAAAATATACAGGAACGTCACATATTACCAACCGTCATGTATGTCGACTCCAACCTCTTACGTGTAGGTCACTTAATATTCATTTCTATACAAACCAAGACAGCGGATTCCTAAAAAAACACTAGCACCTACACCATAAGTTTATCTAAATTAGCTATGTACCAAAAATTACATTTTACCGTGACTCGAAGAGCTGTAAAGTGTTGTAAGGCTGCGTACAAATCCACTTGGAGCTCCAGTGGAATTTGAATTGCGACGACGATAATTTGAGCGTATCGAGCGTATCTGTATTTCTACTCAGCGCCCCCTATAGAGCTTATACTGTATTTCTACTCAGCGCCCCCTATAGAGCGTATACTGTATTTCTTGATGATAATCCCTTTAATGGTTCCGTGTTCTTGCTCATTCTGCTGCTCTATACACTCTTCAGTCCAAATGTGGCACCCGAGGCCTTTATCCAATCACATTCAGCCCTCTGGATAAAGGCCCCAAACCAATCAATCACATTCAGCCCTCTGATTAGTTTGAGTGCCATGTGACCAACAGGCCCCACCTCTCATACCCTTTAGAATGTTCAGGGGACTTCTAGAGATGGAACTGAATAAGAATGTTGTGTCCAGCAGAGGGCCTCAGTAATGTAACTAATGTTGCTACATGAGAATGCTGTGTCCAGCGGAGGGCCTCAGTAATGTAACTAATGTTGCTACATGAGAATGCTGTGTCCAGCTGTGGGTACAGCAGCAAAGCAGTTATTGGATTTCCAACCGAGTCAACCCTGACGAGTCATGGGTGAGGGCCCCAGGATATTCTCTTACAAATAAAGATGTGAACGCACTCATGGGCTCATTAGTATAGAAGGTTAAACATAAAGATCCAGGTTAAAAGGAGTTGTACCAAGTACAATGGGAAGGAGTAGATTTGCTGTTAATGTGTTTCTTCTTAAACCTAGGTACCACAGCTAGAAGAAAATACCAATCACTGCAAACATTGCCAAGTGACGTCAAACCCACTTCTCAGCAGCGTGGCCCACTTGCCCACTTCTCTTCTCAACCACTTCTATTAAGCTCAAGTTGCAAGGCAAATTTAAAATCATAATAAAAACCACCTGTCCGTAGCAGGAGCTGCTACTGATATGTTTTGATACCATCTCAAGTCCCTGATGATCACCGCTTGTGGATATTATGGATCAGGATGCCGTGAAGCCATATATAACAATGTTCCTTGTTTCATAATATTGTTTTCAACCATATTCCTTCATAAAATGACAATGCTGAGCTCTACATCCCTGTTGAAAAAAACCAGCCTGACCAGCTAAAGGTGGTTTGCTGGTTGACCAGCTTGTTAGATAGATACAGTAGATAGAGATAGCTAGATAGATACTTTATTGATCCTCAAGGGGAAATTCAAGACCAGTTAACCAGCTTGTTTGACCACCCTATGATGGTTGACCTGCTAGACCAACAAAACTCTTGCGAAAACATAAATTCGGCTGGTTTTCCCAGCTTATGATGGTAATTCAGCCGGTTTTGTTTGTCGTACCACCTCAAGCTGGTCATTTTAGCTGGTGTTGCTGGTCTATAGTGCTGGTTTAACTGGCCATTCCAGTTTATGTTGGTCATTCTAGCAAACCAGCATGGCCAGCTTGACAGACTGGTCACAAGCATGACCATCTTGCACCAGCTGTATCCCACAAGACAGGCTGGTCACACCAGCATGACCAACTTCCTCAGATGGTCACGCCAGCATATCCAGCTGGTGGCCCAACCAGCAAAGTCCAGCAATAGCTGGAAGAAAACCAGCAAAGACCAGCAGAAGCTGGTTTCTTGCCGTTTTTTTCAGCAGGGATGTACGGTAATACTGTTTTCATTCATATTCTTTCATAAACATATTGTCTTCAACTGACAATCCTCTGAACAGTATGAACATGAGACAAATGCTAGGATTGCAGTATTTATTACAGATATACAATCAAACACATCAGCAAGTTAAAGAGTTGAAATGTCAAAATAATTTCCACTTAATGACCTCTTCCTTCTGCTGTCCCCTGACCTGCACAAGGGGAGGACACACACACACACACACACACACACACACACGTTAAATAGAATATTGGGACCTGTTGTTGTTCTTTAGAGGACTCAGCAGACTAACTGACCTGCACAAGGGGAGGAGTACTCAGCCTCAGCTTGGTCACCTGATTGAGAGAGAGAGATTTCATTGGTCAGGGGCTTACTAGCACTGCTGTATCCATGGCAATGTAATTATACATATATGTAATGCTGGTCTTGGTCTATGGAGTCTTACTGGTCTGGTAGTAGTCATACACCTTGACCCCTGCTGGCTTCAGGTTGGTGACTGGCAAATCCTGTTGGATGGTCAGTTCGTAGTCAACAGGTATATCCTTTCGAACCTGTTTGGAAATCAAAAGAAACACATCACATCAGATGGACAGAGCGCAAGTAGGTGCAGCATGTTTCAGTGAAAACCAGGATTCTTACAGATGGCCTTACCTCTGACAGATACACAAGGATGTGGTCATCTTTCCTGTCAACTCGGTCCACAAACATGCTGCCCTGAAGCTGTTAAAACACAGAACATTATGGATGGTGCACACACACACCAACACAGCGTCCATCAGCAACATTATGGATGGTGCACACAGCCTCCATCAGCAACATTATGGATGGTGCACACACACCAACACAGCTTCCATCAGCAACATTATGGATGGTGCACACACACACACACACACACAGCTTCCATCAGCAACATTATGGATGGTGCACACACACCAACACAGCCTCCATCAGCAACATTATGGATGGTGCACACACACACACACACGCACACCAACACAGCTTCCATCAGCAACATTATGGATGGTGCGCACACACACACACCAACACAGCCTCCATCAGCAACATTATGGATGGTGCGCGCACACACACACACACACACACACACACACACACGCCCACCAACACAGCTTCCATCAGCAACATTATGGATGGTGCACACACACACACACACACAACACAGCCTCCATCAGCAACATTATGGATGGTGCACACAGAGCAACAGATGTAGGAGGGACAACTTACTTTTTCAGCGTCAGCAGTGAAGCCAGATAAGATTTTCACATCTATTATCACCATGTTCGTGCTCTGCAGTGGTCCGTTATATCTGCACAAGAAAGGAGGAATAACTATTAGAACGGATGTGTATCTGCACAAGAAAGGAGGAATAACTATTAGAACGGATGCGGTCAGACTAGTTCAGTCAAAGAGAGCAGAAGCAGGCGCTGCATGGAGCTCCATACTGTACTGTGAAGGCCTGCTGCCCACACACACACACACACACACACATACTGGACTGTGATGTGGAGGCTGAAGGCCTGTTGCCCATCGGCCTTGTTGCACTGTCCCTCAGTCAGAGGCTTGGCTTGAGTCTTAATGCTCAGGGTTGAATGTTTACTGGGAGTGGGGATGTTGTAGAAGAGAGCGACCTGTTGAAGAGGGCGAGAGATGTGAAGAAATGTCACGGACAGAGTATCCATCATCAATAGTTTAGAAACAAGTTCTTTTCCACTGACCCCCACAGAAGCGCATGCAGAGCCCTTCACGTCCACGCTGTACTTCCCAGGAACGTGGCGCAGCGCCCTCTCCTGGTACAGCAGTGTGTTGTGCTGGTTCACATCAAACTGGTGTGTGTCGCCCCCTGCTGACCGCACGGTCACTGTGCCGGAGCCATGTGGGCTGAAGACCTTGGTGGCATACAGAGCCAGAGCCTGCAGTGCCACCACCGTGTCCTGAGAGAACACACACCCAGCCGTCAGCACACACACACACACACACCCAGCAGTCAGCACACACACACAGCAGTCAGCACACACACACACACACACACAGCCGTCAGCACACACACACACACACACACACCCAGCAGTCAGCACACACAAACACACACACACACACACACAGCAGTCAGCACACACACACACACACACCCAGCCGTCAGCACACACACACACACACACACCCAGCCGTCAGCACACACACACACACACACACACACACACACACACAAACAGCTTAGAAAGGAAAGGTGTGTGGAGCACCTGTGTGGAAGAGAAGCCTCCATACGGATTCTGCTGCTTCACCAGCCAGTTGACGATCCTGGAAGCATAGCCCAGGTCTGCAGCCGTCAGGGCGGGTTTGGTGAGAACAGCTAACAGCACATAAGCACTCGTCTCCACTGCCAGGGAATCAGCTTGCTCTGATGAGGACTGAGACCAGTGCAGGAGACTCCCTGAGAAGACATGAGCCGTAGGAGATAGACATTCAATTCAAGTTTATTTATATAGCACATTTCATATGCATACACAGACTCCAATGTGCTTTTAGAAAACATTATCAAATAGACATTAAAACACATTAATAGTAAAATAAAAAAATGGTACTAGAAATAAGAATTTCTGATAAAAGTAATAAAAATGAAAGTCGCCACACCAACTTGGAAAGACCTTCAATTTTAACCAAAAGCTGAGGCAAATAAATATGTTTTCAGTCTGTTTTTAAAAGAGTTCACTGATTGGGAAGATTTCAGTTCAGAAGGTAGGGAGTTCCAGAGAGTAGGGGCATAGTGACTAAAAGCACCATGAGCGGAACTAGTATTTATTCTCGGGATTCTCGGGGAGACCTTTGCTTGAGGACCGTAGGCATCTGGCTGGAGTATATGCAGTGATCATATCAGAGATATATGATGGGGCTAAGCCATTCAATGATTTAAAAACAATAAGAAGTATTTTAAAATCAATTCTTTGTTTTACTGGGAGCCAGTGTAGTGATTTTAGTACTGGCGATATGTGATCATATCTTCTCGTTGAAGACATGAGCCGTATGAGATAAACATGAGCCGTATGAGATAAAGACATGAGCCGTAGGAGATAAAGGCAGCAGATGCACGTGTTTGCTCATCTATGTCGGTTCTGGCACACTGCACAACGTGTCCTACCAGCAGAGGTCGCTACGCTGTCCAAGTGTTTCAGCAGCTCAGCTCGGAGGTCTGCTTCCCCAGCGAGGCTGAAGGTGTAGGCCAGCAGAGCGGTGGTGTAGGTGTTGGAGCGGTCACTGGCGGAGGACTTCAGGAACCTCATGGTTTCTTGCTGAAGTAATAAAAATAGATTATTTTTTAAACATTCTGGTCAAAGGTTATATTTCTCATGAGCGGTACAAAAGGGGTATGACTTTCTAGTCATGTTCAGACAGCTATGGAAAAGATAAAGCATCTCAATGAAACCTTTGATAGAGGAGATGGTTTGAGACAGATTTACCTACCGTAACAGTGCTCATATTCAGCTCAAGCATTGATGCAGCGATGTAAGCTGTTATTGTTACATCATCGCTTACACCCCCCTATAAAACAATGAAAAACTCATCAACACTGAAAACGATGGTTACGTATGTAACCGCGGTTCTATGAATTTTGGATTTCCATCACATGCACGTGCAGGTCGAGTGTTTATCAACAAAGTCACTCGTGACATGGGGTGACGCATGACCCCCGTCCCGGTACTTAAGGTGCGCTCACCCCGGAAGTGACCTCTTGGCAATCTTCTCGTTCGCCTTCCGAGTGACTGGCGGTCATCCGAAATTCATAGAACCGCGGTTACATACGTAACAATTATTCTATTTCATTTCTACTGACCGCCAGAGGCGGTGCTTTCAGCACCTGGATGACAAATTCCAACAGGGTCACGAAGAAGATCTACATACCCTTTTAATGGCTTGAGAGGGTGGCTGTGGCTATTGACCCTATAAAACCTTGCAAATGTGCAAGTCGATGCCCATGAGGCCGCCATGCATATGTCGGAAAGTGGGACTCCGCGTAGTACTGACCATGACCCAGCTACACTCAGAGTTGAGTGACCACGAACGCGAGGTGGAACCGGTAAGCCACTATCAGAGTAGGCATAGCTGATGGCCTCCACGATCCACTTGGATAGCCGTTGCTTGGACAAAGCCAGGCCCCGCGCATGTCCAGTGTGGCAGATGAATAATGAATGTGACTGCTGGAGGGCAGCGGTCTGTTCGATATAGGCTTTCAATACTCGGACTGGGCATAGAAGAATGTCACCTTGCCCCGGTTCCTCTCCCTGGGCTGGGGGCTCGAATGCTCCCAGACTGAGCGGCTGGTTAGCATACGTTGCAGAGAAGGTTTTAGGTAAAAATGCCGGGTTCGGCCACAGGGTCACCCCTGTGCCATCGGAAGTCCATTGTAGGCACTCCCGGCTGACAGACAGCGCGTGTAGCTCTCCCACTCTCTTCGCCAATGACATGGCTAGGAGAAAAGCAGTCTTCAAAGACAACCATTTTAATCCCGACCTCCCCAGAGGTTCAAAAGGGTGCCGACACAGTGCATTCAGCACCAGCGGCAAGTCCCAGGAAGGTATCATCCTTCTTTGAGGGGGCCTCAGTCGCTGAGCACCCTTGAGAAAACGGGTCACCAGACTATGGGATCCCACTGTAACTCCCTCTACCTTGTTATGCCTAGCTGATATTGCAGCTACATACACCTTGATAGTGGATGCCGCCAGTCCGTCATCAAACCGCGATTGTAGAAAACTGAGGATAGCTCCTGTCCATGTTCTTGGCACCATTGTATAAAAAGCTTCCACCTATTAGCGTAAAGCGCATTAGTGGAAGGTGCCCGTGAGTTGTGGATAGTCTGTACCACTGCAGGGTCACATGCCCCTAGCAGTGGTTCAGGCCCTTCAGAGGCCACACCCAAAGTTGCAATCGTGCTGGGTTCGGATGCCAGATCCGGCCACCCAGCTGAGAGAGGAGGTCTATGCGCACAGGGAGACGCCAAGGCTGTCCGTCCAGTAGGCTGCATAGCACCGGGAACCAGACTCTCCCTGGCCACCTGGGGGCTACAAGCAGCACTTGGTGGCCCTCCCAGAGAATCCTCTCTAGAGTGGGTAGTATGAGCGGGAGTGGGGGGAATGCATATAGGAGCTGCTGGGGCCACCCATGCGGCAGCGCATCCTGGCCCAAGGGGCTTGTTGACTCCCTGAGTGAGAACCAGAGGGGGCAGTGTGTTGTGGCTTGAGAGGCGAAAAGATCCACCTCCGCTCTGCCATATTGGTGCCAGATGGCGTGCACCACTTCTAGGTTCAGCCTCCATTCCCCTGGATCGGGGTGTTGCCTGGACAAGAAGTCCACTGTGACATTCCGTGTGCCTGGGATGTGCATTGCCCTCAGGCTCAATAGCCGAGGGTAGGCCCATGAGAGTAGCTGCTGAATCAGCCTCAGGGATGCTAGAGACCTTGTGCTCCCCTGGTGGTTGATATGGTAAACCACTGACATGTTGTCTGTCCTTATAAGGACATGTCTCCCTGCTAAGACTGGCAGGAAATGCTCGAGAGCAAGAGCGACTGCCTGTAGCTCCAACAAATTTATGTTTTGTTCCCTCTGTCAAGGGTCCCATGTGCCTTGGGCAGTTCTGCACTGCCAAACAGCCCCCCATCCGGCCAGGGATGCGTCGGTCTCTACCACTTCTCTGCGAGAAGGTATGATCCCTAAACGAACCCCGGCAGTCAGGAACGAATGCTTCTTCCATGGCTGTAACCCTTTTAGGCAACTGGTGGTAACGGTCACCAGTCTGTGCCTGTGGTGCTTTGGATGAAACCCTAGCCTGTTCATCCATATTTGGAGAGGCCTCAAAGAAAAGAAGGCCCAGGGGGACTACGGAAGAAGCTGCTGTAAGCATGCCCAACAGCGCCTGGAAGGACCTGAGCGTCAGAGCTCAGCCTCTCCTGAATCACACTATGCAGAGGAGAATCTCGCCTACCCTCCTCTGAGATGGGGTTGCCCTCATTGTCTGCGAGTCCAGTTTCGATTCCAATGAACACCGTCTGCTGGCTGGGGATTAGGGAGCTCTTCCCGAAATTCACAGTTAGCCCTAGCCTGGTGACATGAGCGACTAGCAGGGCTGAGTCCCTTAATGCCTCTGGCTTCTCTGTTCCCAGACAAGGGCAATCATTTAGGTAAAGAAGGATGCGCATACCTCTGCCTTGAAGCGGAGCCAGGGCTGCCGCAGCAAATCTTGTTAAGGTCCGGGGGGCCAGAGAGATTCCGATGGCAGGACCCGGAACTGGTAAGACCTCCCCTCGAAAGCGAAGCGGAGGAATTGCCTGTGGTGAAGTGCAATTGGAATATGAAAATATGCATCTTTCAGGTCTATGGTTGTAAACCAGACGTCTTGCTTGACGCTTTGTAATACCTCTGCTGTGTGAAGCATATGGAATTTGAATACCTTTAGATGGCTGTTCAACAGCCTTAGATCCAGTATGGGGCGAAGTCCACCCCCCTTCTTTGGAATTAAAAAATATGTGTATAGAACCCACAGTCTTGTGATGGTGACCCTAGTTGCTGGAGGGCCCCCTTTTCCAGGAGGGCCCGAACCTCCTGGCGTAGGGCCAGAGCCTTGCCCTGGTCCTTCAGTCATTTTGACCCCTTGAAACCTCGGCGGTCGGTGCTTGAACTGGATGGTGTACCCTTTTGACAGGGTTGACACTACCCCAGGGGTCTGCTGTATTCACTTCCCAGTAATTGAGCTGTTCTCTGGTGAAACGTCCGACCGCCGGCCTGTAGACGTCACTGTCTACCTCCTCGCCCCCTCCTATTCCGAAAGGGGCAATATTCAGGCGTGCGCCGTTCCCTGTGAGGGTTGGTTCTCAGCAGGCCGGCGAAACCGCTCTGGCCTTGTTGACCCCTGTGCAAAGGTCCGCCTTATTGGCTGAAGAGTATCACCCGCCGTAGCGGGCCTCTGTCCCCGAACGGATACACGGCGCAGGCTAGCAAACTGCTGCCTGGTTTGCGTTACCTGTAGGCTGCGTTCGAGCGTTTGCTGTGCGGCAGGCCCAAAGAGTTGTCCAGGAACCACCGTGAGACAACAAAGGGCTTTCCTGCAGGGCTCAGACAATGGTGACTGAGCCAGCCATATCTGTCGCCGTGTCAGGGTCAGGGACGACATTAGTCTCCCCAGTTCCCTTGTCATGTACCCAAATGCTTTCAGTGAGGCCTCACTCAGCACTTCTGCCGACTGGTCTGCTCCAGAGGACTGGAGGGTCTGTGACAGGGACAGTATAAGGTGCGACATTGAGTTGCCTATGCGCGCAACCCGCGCCGGTGAGTCATAGCTCTTCCCAATAAGCTCGTCAGTCAGGCGACACTGTGGCCGGGGACAACGTGCATCTGGCCTTAATGCCTCATCAGGTGAAAGGATAAGGGCGGCAAGTGCCGGCCCTATAAACGGCATGCGGTCCAGCCCATGACTGGCTGCATCCTGCATACTAGCCAGGGTTCTGCAGTCGCTGGGGAGATGGGAGAAACGTCTGGGGTCAGCCCAGCATCTCTGTAACTCCTCAATGAAAGGAGCTGAAGGAGGCACGCTAAAAGATGCAGTAGAAGGGGCCTACCTGCGCTGGTGCTGCATCTAAGCCCAGGCGTGCCAGCGCTATCTTCACAGCGGGTTTGATCGCTGATGTGTGGCTAGCAACTGAGCCCTTCTGTGAGCTGTGTCCAGAAGCATCCTGGGTGTACGAGCCATAAGACTCTACATCTCCCAGATCATCCGCCCACTCATCAACCGTCGATGTGCTCTCTATCAGAGCCTCGGAGAGCCCATCCTCCTCTCGGGCACCCCCAGCTGGGGACAGCACAGGGGGCTGCTCTGATGAAGACCTTGAAGCGGCTGCTGCGTGATCGCCAGCAGGCTGTGCTCCCCTTGTAGATTAAGGAGCATCGCTTTAATCTGAGTGAACTCCGAAGCCATGTCTTCTACCTTCTGGTTTAAAGGATCTGGCGTAGGGAGTTTAAGCCTCCTCTTAGCAGAGGCCTCCCGTGTGTCTGCTCTGCGTTTCTGCTTTTGGGGATCCCATGCGGCTCCTTGCAGGGGGTGGTTGGGAGTTTAACCCCCATTCTAGTTGGGCTAGCCTAGCAGTCCTTGCAGCTACGCTCAGGCAACTGCAATTCATGCAAGCCTGGTCTGTCAAACCCTGCCTTAAGTGTTCCATGCCCAGACAGCTTGGACACTTATCGTGGCCATCCTCCAGTTCATCAGGGAGGCTAATCAAACGCAACAAATCAGGGAGGCTATCAAACGCAGTAGGCTAAACAAATATGCGCAAATAAGGAGCGAACACGCGCTCACCTCGCCACCTTAGTTTAGAAATAAGAAACAGAAGAGAGCGTTTGAAAACGCGAACAAACAATCTCATAAACGTGAAATTAGCACTTCCAATACAAAAGCGGAATTCGCTTGAATTCTAACTCACTTAGGAAGATGTTGCGGAAAACACAAGATCCGTCATTAACTCAAGAAGCCCGCGAGACCGCGAAAGCATTTCAATAAACAAAAATGTATTTAAGGCACCCTGAATCGCTAGAAGGCGAAAAAACACCCAAACGATTCCACATAGGCCTAGTTGCCACAGTAGAGCGAGCTCACTCGTAACGGTATTAATAAAGAAAAGTGTACTTACCGATCATAATAGAAAGTCACGTAGACAAATCGCAGTCTTATAAGAGGGCGAGAAAATCGCAGCTCCAACTGTACGGTTTGAAAAGATTCCAGCGTTCGTCCACGAAAATATGCCAACACTCTAAACAACCTGCTTCCACACGAGAAGATTTCAAGAGGTCACTTCCGGGGTGAGCACACCTTAAGTACCAGGACGGGGTCATGCGTCACCCCATGTCACGAGTGACTTTGTTGATATAAACACTCGACCTGCACGTGCATGTGATTGAAATCCAGGTGCTGAAAGCAGTAGAAATGAAATAGAATTCAGCATCCAGTATCATACAGGTCAGACCTTCATTCTGTTGTTGAAGAGTTTCCCCTGCATATTGAAAACACCATCTGGTCGAAGGTTTCCTCCAAGCCAAGTGCTCGCATCCGTTATAACTTTTGGATCAATGTAGACAAAGGACTTTGCTTTTCCAAACGACCTCAACACAAATGCAGTGAGCCTGGGAGAAGAGATGGACACAACGCTGAGTTTGCTTCTGTCCAGAGGTAAGAGCTGTGGTCTAAGGTTAGGAGCATTGTATGCAAGTCATTTTCATTTCTATAGCACATTACATTCCAAAGTGCTTCACAGTTAAAAAAGACAGAGTTTAAAAGATGATTCAAGCATCAACTACAGCCGACACCTCCAGACAAAAACCAAAACGAGAGAAACAGACATATAAATATACAGACAAAATACAAGTGGCATCAAATCCATAGTTCCACAGGCTCAGTGGCTGTTAAAAGCAAGTCTGAAGAGATGGTTTTTTTTAAAAAAATTTTTAGATATTATATAATAAATTTTTTTAAAATATATTTTTGGTCTTTTTATGCGTTTAATGATAGGACGGTGGAGAGTGACAGGAAGTGAATGGGAGAGAGAGTCGGGGTGGGATCCGGAAAGGACCACGAGGCGGGAATCGGACCCGGGCCGCCGCCGTACGGTGCAGGTGCCCCAGCTGGGGCTGAAGAGATGGGTTTTTAGTAGGGATTTAAAAACAGTCACAGGTGATGCCGATTAGAGTTCCGGTGGTAAGCTGTTCCAGAGGCGTTGCATGGATACTGAAAGCACTAATCTAATATTACTATTACTAATATAATACTAAGCAATTTAAAGCAATTCTAAGCAATATTACTATTACTAATATAATACTAAGCAATAATCTACAAGCCAAATTGTCACCTTAGAAAACGTAAATCCCAAAGATCTAAGAGCAACGGCAATGTCACTCATAGAACATTTATTGTAAAAGATAATGCAACACCGACAGTGCAACAAGGAACAAGCTTGGTAATGTCAATACACATAAACCTAAAACTAAAAGGATCAGTGGGATTAATTGCCTAAATAACACAGGTTTAGCATCCAAGTTATACTTCAGCCTTAGGCTACTTGATATGAAGCATATTCAAATTGCTCACGTTTTTGCTCTCCGTAACACTCATGTTTCCGCAAAATTCCACACCATCTTAAATTCCAAAATCAATGTTTACTCACTGGAACCACCACATGGATGTTCTTGCTCTACATTATTAGTATCTAGTTGTTTTGTAGGAATAGTACGCTTGTACAGTAGGCCCTAGGCTATGACATTCAGTTTCCTTTCTAAAATATTTAGCAACTCCATCCCTAACGAACTTACTATGGCCAATATCTTTGAAATGTAACGGTCTTGGTTTCATTCCGAAGACATGAAATCTAGGGATGTCCCGATCCGATATTTGGATCGGATCGGCCGCCGATATTAGCAAAAAATATGGGATCGGCCCGATCCGGACTCCCGATACAGTTTGTTTTCAAAACTCCGGTCCGTGTTTTCCAGCGCACCGATGTAGGTAATCCATTCCAGTTTTTCAGCTTTTCCCCCCAAATCCGGTCCGCGTTTTTCAGCACACCTAGCGACCTGTCCAGCATCCCACTTGTCTGTGCATGTCCAACTAAGAATTTAAAGTTATCGAGCAAACATTTCATGTCAGTTGAATTAATATAGCCTAAATGTTAACCGCGACCGCGAGTGTCCGCGAGACCCTCTTACTATTAAGGCTCTTATGCATGTTGCTGCTGACAACATTCGTTAGACAGGCAAAGCTATCTCCGCGATTTAAGATTGTTGTGTAATGTATAGGCACAGCACGCACTTTAATTTTCCTATTAAAGTCTAACAAACGCATTTCATTTCAAAAAGCAACCTGGTCAATCGCTAACAACTAAGTGCACCTAGGCCTACAACTCTACACATCCAAAAGGGCAGAAGCTTCCAGTAGGCCATCATAACTTTTTTTACCGTTTAGTCTGTGCATCAGCGCAGCCTACGACGATGTGAATTAGTGGCAGCTGTTGTCGCGGTAAACTTAAGCTCCTGTCTCTAAATAGTGTAGATAGGCCTACTTGCTATGTTGCTTGATTTTCTGTAATAAAAAATGTAGCCTAGGTTACTTCAGCAAACACAGACCAGTTGTGGCATCAGTTTCGCTTTTAAAACGCAACAGTGAGAGGCTTTTTAGCGCAGTCTCACTTATCATTGATGAGCACAGGAGCAGGCTGACACCTGAGCATGTTGAAATGATCACCTTTGTGAAGAAGAATCTCCCCATCATGCTCAGACTGCAGCCAGGGCAAACAGTAGAAATTGGAGTATGGAGATGGAGCAGTAAAGTGTGGAGGAGATAGCAATACTGTAGAAGGCGTGACAGTTATTTGGGTTGTTATAGCCAATGCAGTGTGTGTGGTAATTTGACTATTTTCTACTCAGGTTTTGTGTGTGTTGCTTTTATATGTAATTTTATATTGTTTACAATATTGTTTACACTGATGGCTTTTTTAAGCCTTGGTTTACACTCTTGAGCAGAGCACTGATGCCAATTCAGTTTGTGTGGTTAATTGACTATTTATTATTTTGTATTTATTTAACCCTGTTAAGAATAAACAGGTCAGCTTCTCATTACCAACCACTGTGGATTATTCAAACTAACCTAATTAAGTTGGCTAGTTGTTCTTAAGAGTAAAACCCTTTTCAACATGAGCATAACAACAAAATAAGTAAATATCTTTAATCTTTAATACATGCTTGGATCGGCCGGTATCGATATCGGCCGATGCTAAAAGCTACAATATTGGTATCGGATCGGAAGTGCAAAAAGCTGGATCGGCACATCCCTAATGAAATCTGGGTGAATTTGGGCCTCAGACTCTTGGTGTGAGCGGAATCGGAGCGGAACAGAGGGGCTGCTCCGGCCTCCAAATTAAAAAGCGCTCCAACAAAACTCCATCCGCTGCGCTCCTTGCTTTGGCTCGGCAGCTCTGCGTGGGATGCAGATCCTAGTGGTCGTTATTGAGTGGAAAAGTTCAGCATGTTTGTGACATAACCGGGAGCACGCTCATTTAGTGATTTAAAAACAGTCAATGCCACTTTATACTGGATTGTAAATTTAACAGGAAGCCAGTGCAGTACTGGAGTGATGTGTTCCCGTTTCCTTGTCCTGGTAAGCAGTCTAGCGGTTGCGTTTTGTACCAACTCTTGCAAGAGATGATTCATCAACTCCAGTATAAAGGGCAATACAATAATTACAAGGCGATTACAATACTGTCAATCTTAAAAGTGGCGCTTCGGTCCTAATTATGCTTTTAAATGAAAGTTTGACTCGGGTACATTCACAAGACGACCCTAGGTTGCATTTTGGTGAGTTACGCTTTAATGCAGAAACACAATTAGCTTTAAAGCACCTGTTCAGTGCAGAGATCGGGGAGAGGATGCATTTGAGGCCGTAGAGGGGGAGGACCTCCTTGAGTGGCACTGTGATGTTTTAGTAGCCATGTGTTGAATCATGGGAAACGGCGCATTAAACGTTACCGATTTGTGGTCAGAGAATGCAGTATCTATTACATCAACCATGTCCAGATTAAAAGCATGTGATAGAACAACATCAAGAGTCTTGTGGTCTACAGGTGTCTTACTTTGTGAACCAGGATGGACTCACCATGTGTTTCCATCTCCTGTTCCAAACGTGCTGTATGCTCCATTAGGATGCTTATAGTTCAGCTGCCTCTGGTATCCTGTTGATTAGAACCATATTACTCATTATTATGTTCCAAATCACCAGCCACTGTATTAGGCACATGTGTTCAACTGCTCATTAACAGATATCTATTCAGCCCATCACATGGCAGCAACTCAATGCATTTAGGCATGTAGACGTGATCGAGAGCACTGCTAAAGATCAGGGGCGTGTCCAGGGGTGTGGCCACAGGGAGGCACTGCTTCAAAAGAATGAAGTTGGCTTTAATAATATCAAATCAATAAAATAATCAATTATCAACAAATTTGATATAGAGGTAAACAGTGAAGAATACGAAATGTGACACATGGTCATAATATATTTCTAGAGAGCTTTGTCTTCTGTCATACTTTGGATGTTGTAGGTATTGTTGTACCATGTAGTGTGTGTGTGTGTGTGTGTGTGTGTGTGTCCATACTTTTGACTGGTAGATATAAGTATGTATACTCTTTTGATCCCGTGAGGTAGTGGTAGTGTATGCTATAAAGAATTAAGGCAATTCTGAAGGCAAAAGGGGTTCAACCCGGTGCTACAAAGGTAAATGGGAAATAGTCATTAGTCATGCCTACCACACAGAACTCAAAAGTTAGAGGTGCCATCTTGTTCAGGGGTTTACTATCCAGGATGGATACATAATAATGAACATAGACATGTGCCCTCTACTGCCCTCTACTGTCAAAAGGAAGAGAACATCTCACCGCTTTTGAGGAAGTTGGTGGCCTTCTCCTTAATGTCTGCAGTGAGCTGGCCAGTGTTCTGCAGGTACTGCAGAATGTAGATATTTGGGGAGAGGACGGCCATATTTTGCTCCCCACAACCATAAGGCATCTGCAGGAGGCTGTCGATGTTCTTCAGAGCACGACCTAAGATGTCTCCTGCAGGAGGCATGGAGTGTTGGACAAACATGGTTAGGGTTTCAGCAGTCAGTCAGCCAATGTAAGGCTCTGCTGTGCATATGAAGCGTGTGTTGTATGTGACTGTTGGTACCTAGCACAGACACAGAGGCTCTGGCTGATCCCTTAACTACATCCCCTGGGAGTGTCAGCTCCACCTCCTCCGTCAGGGCGCCCCCTGTGGACACAACATGGAACTGAGTTGGGGGCCAAGCAGGCCAATGGCCAGTGGTCTAATATGAATAAAGGTCTGGGCAAAATACATGGACATAACAGTGCATGCAAGAATAGCATCAGGTTCCTTTTAACACAAGAATCTATTAATACATTCCATAGAGTATGCATAAGGACAACACGTGAACTATAGACACAGAAGATTGGAGCTCACCCTTTGGACATAAGAGCCAGCTGAAACTTCTTGCCTTCTCGGTTCCTTCCGCCTTACAAAAGAGAAGTTACAGATGTTAGAAGTGTGATTTTAGCTCTAGAGGTTCTTGTGCAGGACTACTGGCATGCCTACCTTGACCTTGAGGGAGCGAGTGACTGCGTCTACGCGGCCTCTCTCTGGGACGGTCACCACTTCATTGCCACACAGAGTCCGAGACGGCTCAGCGGCCGCACTCACAGTCACGCTCATCTCTCCTGCAGGCAAGTTTCCCCAGGTCAGCTTCAGCAGTGTCCACTACTACAGTGTCTCTACGCTCTCAGCATTACTCACAGAGTACAGAGGGTCCCAGTGTCTAATAAAGTTACCCACTTTCCTTTAACTCTCTCAGCGTTACTCACCGAGTACAGAGGGCACTAGCGTCCATTTGAAGGTTTTTCTCCCATCTGCACACAGACAGGAGGAGTACTGGCCATCAGAGGAGGGGGTCAGAGTGAAGTCTGATGAAGGGGTTGGAGTCACTGTGACCTACCAGAGAGGGACTCGTTTAACACACACACACACACACACGAGATGCAACGGTACACAGTATTTTACAGAGCCATACATACACACATATACCGTGTGTGTGTGTGTGTGTATATATGTGTGTGTGTGTGTATATATACATACACACACACACACACACACACACACACACACACACACACACAAAAATAAAGAGTTCAGACGACTCAAATCATGGGCACCATGTTTCATACCAACGTCGGATGATTCTACAATGTAACCCTGTGGGGCGAATACAGTATGTTGAAATAAAAAGCTAGAGAGGGAATCGAGTTTCACACACACACTCACACACACACAGCTAATTAAGTAATTCAATCAGAACACACTTTGGCTACCAGAAAGTTCAAAGTCCTTATGCTCAGAGCATGATCTGTTGCTATACCATGATGCACTTGGGCAGGTAGTTGAAAAATGTTGCAATATCATGATGCACTTGGGCAGGTAGTTGAAAACTGTTGCAATACCATGATGCACTGGGGCAGGTAGTTGAAAACTGTTGCAATACCATGATGCACTTGGGCAGGTAGTTGAAAACTGTTGCTTTGAGCTCAAAGGTCTCTCCACGGATGATGGAGTAGGGCAGGGAGAGCTCGAGGAAGAAGGGCTGGAACACTGTGAGCTGAACTGGTGGGGCCAGACCGAAGCCCTGGGGGGACAGGCAGAACGCCTCCATCTCCCAGGTGGTGATGGTGTCAGGGACAGTGAGAGGGACTTGTGTTTCTCCAGACCCCCTGTGAAGAGCAACGTTAGAGCAACGTTAGAGCAACGTTAGAGCAACGTTAGAGCAACGTGATGGGGCTGGATATGGGGAGCTGGTTATGGGGCTGGAGACTAGTGCTGGAAACAGGATCCCTGATTCTACATGGCCACTTACCCGACCTCTGCCAGGTCCCAGATCCACGTCTCAGGGAAGATTGTACGAACAGTCACACCAACACTTTCCGGCACTGGAGCATCTGGTGCAGCATTTCCAGCAACTCCAAAGGCCACCTTGGGATACGGATACCCTATCAAGCAGAAACAAACTCGTACAACATGTGCAGTATGCAGTATGCAGTACCTGCCCTCTCTGCTCCCCCCCCCCAGTCTCTCCCCCTCCCCCCCCCACGTCAGGGCACCGGTGCACATCACGATTAACCCCCCATGTCAGCAGCAGAGGCTTGAGGTGATAGTCTGCCTGCATCTGTGGACATGAAAGGTAGAGTGCCCATACCTACTGACCTACTGACGCTGACCAAATCCTTTACATGTTGTTTAACGACAGACAGACACACACAGACAGCATTAAGGTATTAAAATGGGGTTCACAGATTTAGAAAATGTCCCTCGACATTGGAAACTTTAAATGTCCCTCGAATGTCCCTTGTTAAATGGTGAATTTGTGTTTGCGCCTAAACAATTACTGCTGACATAAAGGTAAGAATTTCGTAAGAGATCTGATCCCATTGATATTGAAGGCAGTGAATGTGCCATATCTCTCTCTGACGCTACGCTGATCTGAAGGCAGTGAATGTGCCATATCTCTCTCTCTGTGACGCTACGCTGATCTGAAGGCAGTGAATGTGCCATATCTCTCTCTCTGACGCTACGCTGATCTGAAGGCAGTGAATGTGCCATATCTCTCTCTCTGTGACGCTACGCGATCTGGAAATAAGGTGCTACTACTGCCATCCACAGCAAACTGCTCTCTGCTTTAGACTGGTAGGTATAACATCTTCTGCTTTACAAATGGCTTGGAGGCCTTCGGAGAGGCTTGGGAGCCATTGTTATTGCTATGGCGATGGCATTGACACAGGACTGTAGTGTTAATTAGAGCAATCAGAGGCCTTGGTCAATGGTCAGGTCTACAAACACCAAGTAAATTGAGCCTCATTGTTAAATTAGGTTACAGTGTCTCAATTCAAGGTCTACAGTGTGTTTCATGTTTAAGTGCTCTTACCGAATCCCTTGTGGTACGTCTCCCCCCGGTACAGTAAGCAGTCTGGTGTCCGCAAAACCAGGTTAGTTACAGCCTTCAGCCCCAACCTCTAAAACAGACACAGATGCAGATAGACTCCTCCTTCACAGATATTATGGACATTAGGATATGGACTTATTCTGTGTTCAAGTGCTTATTTTTCAGACCTGGAAAGCTGCAAAGGCATCAGTTGCAGAGAGTCCCGGAGGATAGTACAAAGATCGCCGCGGTCTCACTTTCAGACACTCTACTGGATCTTCAACTTCATAATCCACAAATGAGTCCATCGGCGGGAACAGATCAAAAACCTAGAGGGGAAGAGGAACGCATCATCACCCCCCTCCTCCCCATCACCCCCCCCTCTTCAGGAATCATCACCACCCCCCCCCCCCCCCTCCCTCTCTCCAGGCATCACCCCCCCCCCCCCCCTCCTCCTCCTCCTCCTCCTCCTCTCTTCAGGCAGTAATGGGCAGTAATACATATGAGCGTCAGAGGCCCAGTCCCCTCTGGGTCAGATCTATGTCGTCATGGTGCTGGTAACCTTGTCAGCGTTCAGGCGTTTCCCAGGTTCCAGGATGAAGATGCTCTGATCCACAGCGCTGAGGCCGCAGAGAGAGCCAGGCTGGGCGGACAGCTGCAGGGAGCTCTTCTCTCCAGGAACCGCTTTAGGGGGGAAGAACTGCACCGACACCTGTGTACACAACAGCATATTATCAACCAATCACAGAGCAGCAGAGGAGGACAAAGACAACTTTCCACTACCTTGATCTAGCGTGCTACCATGACATGCTCTACTGTGCTACCATGACAACAACATGCTGTAGTGTGCTCCCATTACACCATTGCACTGTAGTGTGCTACCATGACAACATGCTGTAGTGTGTTCCATGACAACCATCATGCTGTAGTGCACTACCATGACAACATGCTGTAGTGTGCTACCATGACAATATCATGCTGTAGTGTGGTACCTTGTTTATGAAGCACTTCTCCGTTGAGAAGGTTTTGCTGTCAGCCAGAACCGTCTCACTGGGTAAGACACAGTAGGCCAGGACCTGCACTGAGGGGGCCATCTCAGCACTGACGGACAACTGGAAGGAAACCTCACCCAGAGTTACTGGTGGAGAACCCTTCACTGAAGCTTCAGCAAAACCATGATGAACAATCTGTCCTCTTGATAAAACCTGCAACAAACAAGGAAACCTAATGACAAAGTATTCAAATGACTTTAGATGTCTGTAATGGAACCTGTATTCCACATACCATATAAATGACATCCACAGAGTCTGCGTTGAAAGTCTCCCCAGTGAAGGTGTACTTAATGGTGATGGGTACGTCTTTGCCACACTGAAGAGCATCATCTATTTTGTCATCTATTATGGCCAGAGAGCTGGAGGACGCCGAGTCTGGAGATGCTGTTCTTAATCTGGACACAGACTTTGATGCCGAGTCATAGTATGGGGTGTTATATGGTCTGTATGTGTTGGTGTCTGTAGTTAGGCTGGCCTGGAAAGGAAGAGGCATTAGAGATGAGAAAGGAGGAATGCCTGGATCTTCCACAAAGCACCGTCACAACTACACTAGCACTAGCTTGTGTACAATATACACATGACACACTCACACAAAGATTCAACTACACTAGCAGTAGCTTGTGTAGAATATACGCATCACGCACTCACACGCAGAGACTCAAATATACTAGCATTAGCTTGTGCACAATCTATACACAACACGTTCACATAGACACTAGACGTAGCTTTTCTGCAGTGCATTCACTGATTTTTCCAGAAGACTCTAGTGACCAGCTTACAAAGAGCTCAAAGTCCCCTGGGAAAGGAGCTGTGTTGAGAGAGAACTGGGCCACTCCAACGGAGTCTGTGGTCAGGTTCAGCAGAAGTTCTGCATTCCATCTCGGACCTTTGAACAGATGGACCATCCTCCCAGCGATGCCAGTGTCATTGTAATGGGTCGCTTTGATCTGCAGAGAAAGTAGTAGTAACACTTTATTTGTCCCAGAAGGGCAATTATTTTGCATGCAAGGTTAGTCAAGTCAAGTCAAGTTTATTTATATAGCGCATTTCATACACAGAGGTCATTCAATGTGCTTTACATAAACAAAACCAAACAATAATAACAAATAAAAGCATAGAAGGGCAATATAGTCAAAGAATAGTTAAAAGGTAAAGATCATAATAAAAAGAAAACATAAAACACAAGGTAAAATAATTTAAAAATAAAGGATAATTAGTAAGCAAAAAACAAAGGCAAAAGTAGTAAAAAAAAAGTAATAAAAGATAAAGTAGAATAATTATCAAGGCAGATTCAGAATTTGTAACTTGGCACAGTTAGCAGAAAGCATCTGAGAACAGTTTGGTCTTAAGTCTAGATTTAAAACTGGCTACAGTTGGGGCCTTTTTGATGTCATCCGAAAGTTGATTCCACAGCTGAGCCACATAGCAGCTAAAAGCTGCTTCACCATGTTTAGTTCTAACAGTAGGTTTTACTAGCAGGTTTTTCACCTGGGACCTGAGAGGACGCGAAGGTGTGTACTGCTGAAGCATGTCTGACGGGTATTTAGGTCCTGCTCCATTTACTGATTTATAAACAAGCAAGAGAGCTTTAAAGTCAATTCTGTGACTTACTGGAAGCCAGTGCAAGGACTTAAGAATTGGAGTAATGTGGTCAGTTCTTTTAGTTTTTGTTGTTCTACTAGTGCAGGTTCTACTAGTGCATGCACTTCTAGTGCATGCATGGCAGATGTGTTTGCAGAGACGACCTTTTCACCTACCTTGCCCTCCATAACTGCCCCGTCCTCAATTACGTTTGGTGTATCAACAAAGGAGAGTTTCCCAAGAGAGAAGTCCAAATCTATGTTTTTGACCTCTGAACGACTGATACCTGAAGACAAAATGAAATATAGACAAGGCACCTTTGGTGGACAAACAGTTTTCAAAAGGGTCGCTTTAGCTTACCTGTTCCTTCTTCAACTACTGTGGCCTTGAATATTAGAATATCCCTCAGTTTTTGGTTCAAGTCTTGCTGTGTAAATGTTGCCATATAGAATACATAACAGCCACAGCCAGACTTGTCCATCTGTGGGCATAAAACAAGCACAGTTACAATTAAACACTCCACAAACCTGCATCATCACAGCCTCAGGAAGTGTTTGTCAGTCTACTTCATAGCTGTCAACATTGAGCGTTGAAAATAAGGGAGATCCCCACGTCTCACCCAAAATACGAGATCAACAACATAGAATTCTTGCTGATAGCAACAGGAAGATCAGACAACAAAACTGCTGCACTAACTAAACAAGGTGTAGAGCTAGGTCTACCGTTACATGGCCTACAGATTGGCATCAAAATCATGCTCACAACAACCACGCTGTTATCTTAAATAGACTAATATCACCAAGTCGCCTTCAAGCAAGCAAAACAATGCTTTGAAAACATCTGCTTCGCTGGAAGGGCAAGGGGGTAGCAACAGGACAACAGTAGGCTACATAGACAGACAGGTGCGGTGGTAGGGCTAATGTTATGAGAGTATTAAAATATGGGATATTTTACGGGGAAAAAAATATTAAGATGGGAAGGCAGTGGGAAAAAAGTTAAAATAGGTCCGAAACCCGGAAAAAACAGGAGGGTTGACAAGTATGGTCTACTTGCAGTGGTGGAATGTAACGAAGTACAAATACTTCGTTACTGTACTTAAGTAAATTTTCCACGTATTTGTACTTTACTTAAGTAAAATTTATAGTGCATACTTTTGACTTTTACTTCGTTACATTTTACAGCAATTATCTGTACTTTTACTCAGCTACATTTCTACAACACCATCGTTCCTTTTTACGATACATTTTATGATCAGTTTTTTTTTTTCTCTCTGACAAACACGTTTGTTTTACCGGGGGGTTGCTACCAAAGATTCTGGAGCGCTACGTGCATTCTTAGAAACATAAGCTTCTAGTCTAGACCAGGCAAAGCGTGAGCTTGTAGCCATCTGCATTCGGTAGGCTATATTCACCAGACCCATGGCTACACTGTACATGCAACTGTGTTCTGTGCCTTTCTCTGTCTGTTATCTGCAGCGTTAGGGCTATCCGCGGATCAGCGAAGTTACAGGCTATGCCCATGCTTCTGTCACACGTCTGATCATTTGCGGCACAAATGAATGGTAGACTATTAATGAACCGGTGGCCGGAAAAAACGTAACATTTTCCAGATTAGGAAATATTCCTTAATTGTGTGTGATTAAATAAAGATGCATAGCCTACAATTGGGGGGTAGTAACGTGAGCGCTCATTCAATGTCTATGCGTCTGCGCAAGTGAAACTGAACTTAATCATAAAGACACCTTTCTCAGCAACTTTTCTGTTCAATCAGCATAATTGGCATTACGATCCACCCGACGTTTCCCTTGTCTACCCCGTTAAACTTCAGGCTCTCCTGTTTTGCTGAATGATATTACTCAGCAGATCACCCTAGTAGATAACCAGAATTACAGTCTCTAGAATTGTAGGTCAGAATGTAAACTTCCTCCACCACTGTCTACTTGGCCCTTTAATCCCTACTGTTATAACTTCATTTTAAATGCCAGAAATGAAATAAATGTGTGGCAAACATAACAAATGTTAATTTATATTTTAATGTTCATTTCGTTAATATCAAAATCAGTCATATTGAGGCAACATTTACAGAAGAGTGAATAACTATGATGTGGAAGTAGATCTTTACCTCCACCAGTTCTTCCCAACATACTGATTGTGTGGGATCAACGTCATCGCCTCCAAATCCTCGGATATCCGTCTCTCGACACAAAGACAGAGTAGCCTTCCCTGGCACAGGCGCCCCAAACGTGTACCTGAGAACAGGGACAACACGGGTTACAAGATCACGGCCTACAAGGTCAACACGGGATACAAGGTCACACAGCACAACGCTTAAAGGCTAAAAGACCACACAATCACAACGCTTAACAGGTGAAAACAACCTCCATCAACTGCAGCTGTACTGCAAGATGGGTGATGGCAGATGACACACATTTGCTTAGATTCAAGAGGACCATAGTCGTTTGGTGACGAAGCTATGTCTCGGTGTATAGAACAAATCGACACCTGGATGTCTCAAATTTTTCTTCAGCTGAACAAAGAAAAAATTGAAGTAATTATATTTGGTAAAAAGGAGGAAAGACTTAGGGTTGCCACTCTCCTTGACACAAAAGGGTTGAAAGCAAAGGGTACGGTTACAAATCTTGGGTGTATTAATTGACAGTGATCTAAATTTCAACAGCCACATGAAAGCGATAGCTAAATCAGCTTTTTACCACCTCAAAAATATTGCCAAACTTAGAGGGCTGATGTCAAAACATGATTTAGAAAAACTCATTCATGCATTTATCTCCAGCAGGGTTGATTACTGCAATGGACTGTTCACAGGCCTTCCTAAAAAGACTATCAAACAGCTTCAGGTGATACAAAAATGCAGCTAGGATTCTAACAAAAACTAAAAAGAACTGGCCACATTACTCCAATTCTTAATTCTGTGACTTACTGGAAGCCAGTGCAGGGACTTGACTTTAAAGCACTACTACTTGTTTCTAAATCAGTAAATGGAGCAGGACCTAAATACCCATCAGACATGCCTCCATGGTCCCAGGTGAAAAACCTGTTAGTAAAACCTACTGTTGGGTTTTTGATATCAAAAAAGGCCCCAACTGTAGCCAGTTTTACTTCAGACCAAACTGTTTCTACATATTTATTCTACCTTGTCGTTTATTACTTTACTTTTTTTCTTATTAATTGTTCTTTATTTTTAAATGATTTTACCTTGTGCGTTTTCTTTTTATTATGATCTTGCCCTTCTATGCTTTTATCAGCTATTCCTGTTTTTGTTTATGTAAAGCACATTGAATGACCGCTGTATGAAATGCGCTATATAAATAAAGTCGACTTGACTTTGACCATGATCGCACAATTTCGTCCGAACACTTCCCCATAGGATGCTCTCGTATTTCCTCGCGTATCGGCGCTGTCGCCTCTCTCCTCCTCTCCTCATTCTCTCCTCCTCTGGTTGCATTTAGATAAATGAGACATCCTCGATGACATCGAGCTTGGAACAATTAGATAAATGAGACGTCCTCGATGACCATAAGCTTTGAACGATTTCCGGGGCACTAGCAGGAGGAGCGAGGAGAGCTTTGAGATGAATGAGATTCTTGAATTTCCCCTGGGGATCAATAAAGTATCTATCTATGTATCTAGATGCAGCCCAAGTCACTCTGTTTGAAGATTTATCCATTTAATGGCCGCTGTACTTCACCGGATCACTTTATTTGAAGATGTTATTGTTGTACTTCACCGGAGTTGCCCAGTTGGGGGCTCGTCGTCACTTTTGTAGTCACGTTGTAGTTCATCTGTAGTCTATGTGGACTTTCATGTCCAGCAGTTTTAATGTGAACTTGGGAATTTGCCATTTTTGTCACTTGAAATCTGCATATCCTTCTTTCACCAGCATCTTACACCATATTTTTAAGCAAACACAGTTGTATTTCAGATTGGTGAGCATATGTTTTAACCTTTGTTGTGGCATCCATGTTTTTCACACATTGACAGCAAAGCACATGAACTTCCTGAGAATGACCCGTCCCCATGTCACTTACTTGGCACATGCTTGCAGTCGGATCTCTGCTGCTCCCACACTCACTGACTCTGGGCTGTTGAGAGTCACGTCAAACTTGGGTAAAACTGAAAGGAGGAAGAGACGCCATGGTAACAAAAAAACTTTATTATCCTAAACGTGCCAGTTGGCTTTCCACTATTCTTAAAACATCCTAAAAAACATACTGACAAACCTATATAGCTATACATATTATATATAAACACAAACAAAGCTCTATAGCGCGTCATCTTGAAGGATTGCTAATCTTACAAGAACAGACTAAAAAGGTTGTAGGCCAAATGTGTAGTGAGGGAAAATGTCAGGGACTCGTCACTTACTGGATTTGGTGGCTGTCCGCCAAGACAATTTTCCAACCCGTCTTCTAAATACATGGATGACTTTATAACAGATATATTCTTGTGCTAAATATACAACCTTTTGTGGAATGTTCATCTGCACATTAATATGAGTGTGGAATGTTCATCTGCACATGAATATGAGTGTGGAATGTGGAATATGAGTGTGGAATGTGGAATATGAGTGTGGAATGTTCATTAATATGAGTGTGGAATGTTCATCTGCACATGAATATGAGTGTGGAATGTTCATGAATATGAGTGTGGAATGTTCATCTGCACATGAATATGAGTGTGGAATGTGGAATATGAGTGTGCAATGTTCATGAATATGAGTGTGGAATGTTCATTAATATGAGTGTGGAATGTTCATTAATATGAGTGTGGAATGTTCATTAATATGAGGGTGGAATGTTCATGAATATGAGGGTGGAATGTTCATCTGCACATGAATATGAGTGTGGAATGTGGAATATGAGTGTGCAATGTTCATGAATATGAGTGTGGAATGTGGAATATGAGTGTGGAATGTTCATCAGTTTGGAATGAAAGTGGGACTCTGGAGGAGGACTAGCACGAAGGGACACGCCCACTTTGGGACAAGAAGCCACTAACACACACACACACACACACACACGTGTCACGCTAGACAACAACAACATACCATATTGTTTCACTTGAAACTGATGAGACCCTGTACCCTGCTCTCCGGTCACAGACAGCATGTAGTAGCCCTGGGTAGCCTCTGGGTTGAGGGCGTGAGACAGCTGCAGCATCTTACGCTCCGACGACACGTTCAGCCACTGGCCAATGGTGTTGCCACGGTGATCCTGAGAACGGCCAACAAGCGACAGAGTTTAATACTCTGATGAAACCGCACATTTTGAGAAAACAGAACTCTAAAACTTGTGCTGCTGTTGCACCAGTTCAATTTCAGTCTACAAGCACTTTTTCCTTAGACTCACACAATATGTATGGTCAAGTTCAAAGGAATTTAATAAAGGATATTTTCAAGTGGAATATGAGATGACTAATGTATTAATCTACAGAATAATTCCGAGGGAGAAACACAGTATGGTGTGGGGGAGTAAACATAAAGGCACGTAAGATAGATAAATATAATTATCATTAGTAAATTAGATAAACATAATATAATTATCATTATCATCACATTGAGGGGCAGCAATGGCCCCACTGGTCAGCACTCTGGACTTGTAACCGGAGGGTTGCCGGTTCGAGCCCCGACCAGTGGGCCGCGGCTGAAGCGCCCTTGAGCAAGGCACCTAACCCTTCACTGCTCCCCGAGCGCCGCCATTGTAGCAGGCAGCTCACTGCGTCGGGATTAGTGTGTGCTTCACTTCACTGTGTGTTCACTGTGTGCCGTTTGTGTTTCACTAATTCACCGATTGGGTTAAATGCAGAGACCAAATTTCCCTCACAGGATTATACATATATAAAACACCGTTATGTACACACCTGAAGTGTCACCAGGCTGTACTGTGGAGACAGAAGAGAAATGATTAGTGCTTTTATCTTTATTTAAATGATGATCGTGTTTAAAAACCAACACTATAAAGCACTACAGAGGAGAATATTTGGAATGGATGGTGATTACATAGCAGTGCGTGGAACTGCTCCGAGCTGTCGGCAGTTACAGTTACCATGACCTACCAGTAGAGGGAGCCACAGACATTCAGTTTTTATGTTGAATTACGCCTCAGAGAGAGAGGGCCAAACTCCCCAATATGAGCAAAAAGCACTCAGCTAAGAGATTCAGCCCACACACGTACATTTCTGTTGACTCTGTTTCTGTTCACATGCCAGTTAGGCAGTTATGAGCTTCAGGCAGAGCAGCTTCAAAATCTGCCATTTCTTATTTTAAAGTCAAGAGCAGAACATGGGCAGTATGTGTCAATTAGAATATCAGAAACATGCATATGAGAAATACCCAGAGTTCTGGTTTGCGCCGCCCTAAGTGACTAACAGACACCATTAAGCACCAATGAGAGGCAGAATAAATGTAGGCTTAACATATTTTACATGTGTGCAGGGAAGAACATGCCCCACTGTGAATGGCAGATCATTAATCGTATTAGCGGAGGCGACTAGAATACGCTACTTAATAGATGTATACTAAATCCTGCTATAGGAAGTAAAGTAAATAAAGGCTGCGCGTCATGGAGCTCGTGTTTTTTGTTTTGGATGGGTGCTCAAGTGAGAGGACGCCTACCTCGCTACACAAGTCCCTGAGGGGACGTCTACCTCACTACAGTACAGCTCCTGAGGGGACGTCTATCTCACTACACAAACAGTCAGAAAACTCAGCAGGACTCACCTTCTGCTGAAGGGGAATGAATTCCGTATCCATGGTAACCACTCTGAAATGCACTGCAAGTGAGAATCAGAGTTAGAATCAGACCTTGAACTGGACCATCTGGGTGTTTACAACAACTGACTCTGCGACCACATGCAAGCGTCTATAGGAGGACGTACCTGTTTAGCCTGGGCTGTACATGCAAGCGTCTATTATGACTGGACGTACCCGTTTGGCCTGGGCTGTACATGCAAGCGTCTATTATGACTGGACGTACCCGTTTGGCCTGAGCTGTACATGCAAGCGTCTATAGGAGGACGTACCTGTTTGGCCTGGACTGTATATGGGTTTATCTGTCTGGATGAAGGTCACAGGATCAGGTTTTGGCCTGAACTTCACCCGACTCTCTGAAGTCCAGTGAGATGTACGACCTTGGACCTCTACTTTGATACTCTGCACAGAGTCTTTATTTACCGATGGGGCCTGTTCAACAACAGAGTAAACACAAGATCACTGGCTAACCTAGAGCAGGTAGAGTGACCACAGGCTAACCTACAGCAGGTAGTGACCACAATCACAGGCTAACCTACAGCAGGTAGTGACTACAGGCTAACCTACAGCAGGTAGAGTGGCCACTCTACATCTAAGCAGAAGGGGGCAGCACAATCACCTGCTCATTTTACACACACACACAGCTACGTATCTGGAGCTTGAGGAGTGCACGCTGTGGCCCAGTCTACCTGTGCTTGTAGTTGGACCTGCAGGTGTGTATGTACCTGGCCCCTGCCCTGCAGGTGTGGATGTACCTGGCCCGGCTACTGACCTGGAAGTGGACGCAGCGGTGGAAGTCTGTGTCTGACGTCTCCTGGTGCAGCATCTTCTTCTCGTCTCCGGTGGTCAGATATATGGACATGTGCAGAGTCTCGTTAGGACTCTGGAGGCTGGCACACAGTTTGGCTTCGGATGCTGACCTCATCTGGGCAGGGAAGGTCACCAGGAACGACCTACAGAGATGCAATGTGTTTCCCCACACCCCCTCTGAGCATTCGTACAGATTAAATGACCATTAAATGACTAAGGCATCGTTTCCCAACCTTGGGGTCAGGACCCCATGTCGCCTGAAATTCAAATGGGGGTCGGCTGAGTATAAGGCATCTTAAAATGTACTAGCATGTTACATAAGAATATATATTTATAAAAACCTCTTGAAACTAGTATGTACTAGCAACGTAAAAATAAACTTAAGACAGCGCGGATGACATATTTGATTGATGTGCTTAAAAATCAAAGTACCGCTCTCGACTGGATGTTACACCAGAGATGAGATGCGCGCTCATATTGTGATATGGGTCGCCAACATTTTGTGACATCAAAATAGGCTCACCTGCCAAAAAAGGTTGGCAAGCCCAGGACTAAGGGGATGTTTTAATGCCACTCATGCTTGCAAATGAGGAGATAGCACTAGTTCCATGTATACTGCAGGTGTGCTGGGCGGTATACCGGTTCACAGAATACCGGTGTATATTTTCGTTATGATATGAATGTTTAATATACCGCCATACCGGTGCATTTGATTACACAACGTTCGGAACGCTGCACCGCACGACACTGTTTCAGACAGGACCCCTGTTTGTGACCCTTAAGGCTCAATTTCTCCTTAAGGCTTAATTTCTCCTTAAGTAAGGGATTTATTTAAGGGTGTTGCACGGAATACCATAAATGGTTTCCTTAGTTAAGGAAAAACGTTAAGGGATTTCCCGGCACAAAATTTCTATAGTTTCCACAGAGATTGTTCCACAGCTGTAACTATTTGGCTAGTAGGCGATCGGATCATTCATCTCACCTTAAAAATAAAAATGTTCTAGACATGAACTGAACAATACTAGCTGGCTAGTAAAGATCCTGACTGTCATGGTTGGCTAACAAGACATCCACATGAATTCTGTTCTGTTCAGTAGAAAATGCTGAACACCTGATTAGGCATGAAAAAAAAAAATTCCGTCATATACCATGAAACCGTCATATACATTTTTGGTGATACCGCCCAGCACTACACGGAACCCTGTCCGCGTGCCAAAGACTACACATCCCACCTCCAAAAGGGAACCACAAAGCATCCTTTATCTCTCATTTGGTTCCCACTACCCTCCATCTGATAGATGCCCCCACTACCCCCTCCATCTGATAGATGCCCCCACTACCCTCTCCACCTGATAGATGCCCCTTGCTAGCCTCAGCAGGAGGTACAAGAGGTGATCTGTGTGGACAAGGGGTATGTATACTCACGGCTCTGGCGTTGCTGTGTGTGTGTGTGTGTATGTATACTGACGGCTCTGGCGTGGCTGTGTGTGTGTGTGTGTGTGGGGGGGGGGGGGGGGGGGTGTATACTCACGGCTCTGGTGTTGCTGTGTGTGTGTGTGTGTGTGTGATATATATATACACACACTTACGGCTCTGCCGTTGCTGTGGAGGAGCAGAGTGTGTAGAGGCAGAGTAGCAGCCCTCCAGCAATCAGGATCCTGGTGAGGGCCATTCTGCGCTGATTCTCTTAACTCAGCCTGATGCTCCTGCTGCTGTGCTGACAAGAGGGAGAGGGAGGCATGATGTCCTCGGTGTGGTGGACTTCAGTCTCCACACAAACAAACATTTCCCCACATTACCATGTAGATAGTATGACCTAGGACCTTTCCTGAGTTCATCAGGGCAACATCAGAGAGCAGCATCACCTTTAAAAGCTGCTCCAGTTCCTTTTTGATCTTGGTGATGAGCGGAGGCTCCTGGTATACGAGGGCCGTGTACAGCAGCACACCATCAACTGAAAATGTAACAGAATTCCACACAGTGTAATCTCATTTGTTTACAGATCAGTTCAGATTCTGCACCTTTCCTTTTCAAGTAGGCCTACTTATCTAGCAGTCATCGGCGGCCATATTGCTTGAGGCAAACACCTAATGGCCCCCTTACACCAAACAACTTTGACAAGATTTGGGAAAGATTCTTGAGATTGTAGTCTTTTAACTAATGCCTCCCATTCAAGCTTTATTCAAAAGACTCCACTCTTAAGAATCTTTCCCAAATCTTGTCAAAGTTGTTTGGTGTAAGGAGGCCATTAACCGATCAAATAAATTCACCGGTTTCAAAAAACCCAGAGTCGTGTAGACACTTGCCGTCAATCAGAGACACCCGTTGCTTCTTTATGGAGCTAAATTTGTCTCAATAATATTTGCATACATGCGCAGAGGGGGATCCACAAATATTTCTCAAACTCAAAGATCGTAATTCTTGATTTCGCTTGCAAACTGACAGTTTTATGCGTTTACTAAACAAAGATTATGGAAATTAAACACCACTTATCCATCAAAAAGCTTGTTGTAAAAGGCATAACTTGTTAGATTTAAGAACTAGGTTCGCTAGCTCTGTGTGTTATGAGCAAAGAATCTTTGGTTACGAGTCCCATAGAACAACACTGCCATCTACTGGATTAGACAGTGTCAGCAGGCTACTTGTGGATCTGGGTGGCTTCTCTGCCGCAAAGTTTGTCTCAAAAATACGTGATCCACAAATGCTGATCCACAAATGCGAAAACGAAAACTGTGTGTGCTGGTGATCCACAAATGCAAAATTAGATTACAAAGGCAATTTTCAGTTTTACCAATGCCATTTCGTTTACAAATACACATCTACAATTGTGAAAACCAATTTACAAGTTATAAATGATTTTTTTTATTTTTTTTTTATTTGTGGATGTCAAAACACAAATGCAAGTCAAGAAATATTTGTGGATCCCCCTCTGCACATATACAAATATTATTGAGACCAGGGTAGGAATTTCACGGCGGCCACGACGGCCATGGCCGTCGTAGCCCCTTGCATTGGCCGTGAGGCCCCTTTGAAAATCAGAGGTTTACAGGCCACGGTGGCCTTGGTGCCCCCTTCTTTCAATATTCTGCTTTGCGTCCTACTAATAGCGATTTTTATTTAGCCTGTGGCCTGTCAAAATAATCTTGGCATTCACAGCGCAAATTAATTTAGTCTTTTACGCAGTGGAGAAAGTGACAGCGCAAGAAAGAAAGTGCGTCCAAATTCACCCTTTTTCAGTTGAACTACTCGCGACGTAGCCTATTCATCACACAGACATCACAAGTATCACATGAAAGAGCTTTTTCTCACCTTTTAAACAATGTTAGCCGATAATTGCTGTGTTGAACGGTTCGCGAGAAAAGTAAATAATATCATTCAATTTAATCATACATTCTACTGAAGGTTTTGCGTCCCATGATCTCCCTACCCATTCATCTCGGTGGAATACTTTACGAACCCTTCTTTTAACACATGACAAACCATATATCAGAATAAACAGGAGACCTTACCGAACACAAAGGTGTAAAGCAGTCCCCTGTACAGTTAGCCGTTCCAGAGTAATCCAGTTTTGAATTTGCAGTAAAGTTCGACATCCATGGATGTCTCCAAATTTTGGCTTTTGCACTGTTCCACATGATTTAATAACGGGCCAAATACAAAATAAATGTTACAAATATCGCCTAGATATTGGTAAATCAGAGGACAGCTGACTAAGAGTATGTGAAAGTAGCATTAATGATCACAAAATGCTAAGCATGCATCTAGGCTATTTGAGTTTCTTAAAGCTGAGCTGTGCTTAAATTGTTCAATACATGATTTCATAACAGGCCAAATATAAAATAAATGTTATATATAGCCTATATATCTGTAAATATTAGATGATCAGATGATTTACAGTTCTATGTAATATGTCATGTTTCATGTTTTTGTAATGTTTCATACAGTGATGCAGGTCTACTGCAGTGAATAGGCTAAATACAACTTTGATCATTTTTATAGCCTACTACTGTATAGTTAACTTTGGCCTTGGGGCCCTGACATGGGGCCTTTGTGCCCCCCACCAAATATGCCCAACTGAAGGCCAAGTGGCCTTGCCCCCAGAATGGTGAAATTCCAAGCCTGATTGAGACAAATTTAGCTCCATACTTCTTTGGCCTTGATTGTCGCCGCCATATCATGATTATGTTCTGGAGCCAAATGCGTATCTACAGTGGGCATCGCTTTCAAATGACCACTTCATTCGCGCATTACGCGGCGTGAAGCTGCGTGAAGCTTTAGTACCACTTTCAGCCACTGTGCGTCGCTCTGCCTGCCGTCCCTTACATAATTGTTGCCGAGAGTAATCCCAGCCTACGAATTCAATAACAAAATAAATCATGCATAATTAAACATTACCTCGATTTAGGCTACTTGGGTGCTTAAGGCTTGACTACACGAAAATCGAAATGTGCCGTCTACATTATTGTCAGTGTTGGGGTTAACGCAACTACGCAAATCAAAACAGTGGTGTGATAATTGAGCCAGTAGAGAAATAACTGTTCAGAATTAATCTGTAGCCTTGGGTAGGCTTCTGCAGAAAACAATGTTGTTGCCGATTTAATACTATCTGGCGACGTTTTTAACAGGCTACGCAATAGAGGCTTAGACAACTATGACCCACGTTTTGGTTTCGTAAATTAATTTGCCCTACTTCTTGACTGCAATGTAGTCAATTGACTGCTTGACATGTCATTTTTATTTTTCTGTACAATAAACAATTACATCTGCTTTATGCCACAGAATTACATTCATATTTGGCTGACTGCAGACGCGCCACTTCCCTCCCCATATTCCAAGATTAAGATAGTATGAAGTGCTTTTTGTATAGGCTACCATCATAAAAAAATAGTTAAAACGAATAGCTATTTGCAATTTGACAAAACACTGGTCCTCTTTTTGCGAATGCGAGGACGATATGAGCCTGTTGCATTTAGTTAGATGTCCGAGTCACGCATAATGTTTGAAAACCACTGGCTCGTAATCACAATAATTTAACACACGACAGTTGGATAACCTACTTCATCATGTCCCCATGCCTACATTTTTGTGAGTAGCATAGAGATCGTTAAAAACAATAAAGTATGGCTCTCCGTTTAGGACATTGAAAACTTATATTTTTAATAGACTACCGTCGAAGATGCTGACTTGCAAAAGCCTCGGGATAACACGTTATCTCCACTATCATCAGTCATGCCCCTTGATCAAAGTGGGGAATGAAATAAAAGTTTGAGAACCACTGGCTTAACAAGTTACCTACAGTCCAGAACACAGAATCTGTTGCAATATTCTGATGATCGGCGATGATATCGGCAAATGTTTGTTTTCCAAAGTAAGAATTTCACTTCACCATGCACCTTCGACAATACCTGGCATCATTACAAACATTATTCTGTGTCCTAAAACTGGCATATTTTATGACATTGTGTCATGTAAGTTCTTTGCAAAATCTAGAGAAATGTGTGAGGTGGTCAGCGGGGGACAATTGAGACACACATTGGATTGGGTTATTACTTGAACATTCCACACTATCCACAGCTGTGGTAGGCCTATCAGGGGCAGGAGGATTACTGTCAGCGCAGGCTTTATATAAAATTCTTCAACAGAAGGCCTCGAATGTTGTCTTGTTTGTGGGGCGCTTTGCTTCGCTTCTGTAATTTCGGCTTCATTGAAAATGAGGGCTTCCCTCAATGACCCTCCGAGAATAAATAAAGGTTGAATGAATGCAGGCTTGCCCAAAATAAAGGCATGTGGTTTGCGCAGCCTACAGTAAATAACAGACCCGCCAGAATGTGCGTTATGATGCTTTTTTACGAGCAAGATGTTTTTGGTACCCTACGCACACTGCATGTTCTTAAATAACAATGATCATCAGTAATATTCGAACATTAATTTGGGTAAATGGGCAAGCGTGACCACCTTGATTGGCTGATTGGCTGATGATTGTAACGCGGGCTGGCGGGCATGATTCCAAACACCTCCCTTACGATGATGAGTGACAGGTCTCAGAATGCGTGCGCTACACAAGGACGGAAGATGATGAATAACTGGGGCCGTAGGCTATTCACAAAGGCTTTTATCTTACTACTAGGAGTAGGCTACTCCTAAATCGCACTTACAGATTTTAGATTGGAGTTTTCTATTAAAAGTTATTCACAAAGCCTTTCAGACAACTCCTAAACTAGGAGTGAGTCTTCGTGGCTATGGATGACGTCATTACTCATGCACGAGCTTGACTGAAGTGACCACCTTGATTGGCTGACGATTGTAACGCGGGAATTCCCAACACCTCTCTTCCGATGATGACTGACAGGTGACAGGTCGGAGAATGCGTGCGCTACACAAGTAGTGCGAAGGACGGAAGATGATTAATAACTGAATAAAAAGGCCTAGCCTAAATGAATAAAGAGTAAGGCAAAACAGATAGCTTAGTAGCCTAATGAAACATAGGCCTATGGATTGATGCAGTAGCCTACCTTTGCAACATTATTAAATTAATCTGTCACCATATGCCTAGGCTACGTTTGCAAAGAGGAGAACATTTTAATTTGATTCACAATGAAACGTTACATTTCATTTACATGTTAACAATGAGTAGTTTTGGTTGTTGTTGGTGGCGTTATTGCATCCCTTTTATGAATGCAAAATTGTTCCCTCGCGATTGGAAGCTCCTGTTGTGCATAGGCTATTTCAAAACATCGCAACGTAAAATGCCACAAAAAAGCTGTTTATGAATAGGTCTTAGTGAGTTAGGAGTCCTCTCGACTTAAGCTGTCCCAGACTTAGGTGCTACTTTTAGGTCTAAAATGCTTCGTGAATTACTTTTTGTGAAAAAATTAGGAGTCCTGAAGTTAGGAGTGCCACGCCCATTATTTTTAGGAGTTGCTCCTAAATTCGCCAGTTAGGAGCTACTTTTAGCCTTAAAATTCTTTGTGAATACGGCCCCTGAATAAAAAGGCCTAGCCTAAATGAATCAAGGCAAAACAAATAGCCTAGTGGCCCAATGAAACATACGGATTGATGTAGTATCTTTGTAACATTATTAAATTATTCTGTTACTATGCCTACGTTTGCAAAAGAGAACATTTTAATTTGATTCACAATAATGTTACATTTAATGTACATGTTGACAATGATTAGCCTAGTTTTGGTTGTTGTTGGCGGCGTTATTGCATGTTAGTTATGCCTACAATGCAAAATTGCTTCCTCGCGATTGGAAGCTCCTGTAGCTGCATAGGATTTCAAAACAGCAGGTTTGTGAATAGGTCTGTGAGTAAGGAGTCCTCTTGACTTCTTTTAAGCTGTCAGAGGTGGGAAGGTGGGATTTTTTGGGGGATGGGCCGGATTAACTGGGCACAATTGTCTGATGGCCCCCCTTCCCCCCAGCCAACGTGAATCGGGTGGTTATTTAATAGGCCTATCGTGAAGATTTTTCCTGCCATCTAAGGCACGAGCGCATCTGTGAGGCCAAGCCTCACCAAGTAGCTCATTTGTTTACAACTAACATTCCATTTAATTAAACTGCTTTATAGGCTATGCCGAAATAGTTTTCAACATTTTGAATATTAGTGTCGGGTGAATTGAAATGTTCTCAAAGTAGCCTTATGGCTGAAAGCTGCTTGGGACACCACCCCCCCCCCCCCTCCGTCAAGCAATATAACCATACAAACGCGCTTCCTGCACTCATTGTTTCAAAAGGAGTAATTTTGGCTTTGTCAGAACTGAAGAGCTGTGGACGGCACAGCACGGTATGCCCAATGAAAATAAATTAACGCAACGCAACGCAACACAACACAGACCCCGCTTCTCTCGCGTCAGTCACTGACATGAACGAAACACAGAACCCGCTTCTCTCACGGCAGTCACTGACAGTAACCTAGAATAAATGCATGGGGAAAAACACTTCCCCATGACAAAGACATCGTAAAACACTGAAAGTTAATATTTTGTCACTAGCAACATTCATCTTTCCTTTGTCAAATGTATTATGTTCCAAGTACCCTATGCGTAATTCTGCTTCATAAAGTTGAACAAATACATTTGCTTATTTCACAGAAAAATATAAATAGCCAGTCTACAGTGCAGAGTTGGTAAGTTATGGTAGGCCAACTTGCAGTGAACATACAAACAGGGGAAATTATTTCTCTTGCAGCCGAGTAGCCTCAGGTGCGCACGTAGACATAAGGCCGAACATGCAAGCGCCAATGAATCGTGCTTTCGCGACAATCGCGCCGTTAAACTTAAATAGGTTAACATCACTCTAAGTTCGCCTTCAAGCAAAGAAAACGATTATTTGAAGACATCTGTTTCGTTGGAAGGGCAAGGGGTAGCAACAGAGCAACACAGAGACAGGCCCGATGGCAGGGCTGTTATGAGAGTATTAAAATATGGGATATTCTACGCGAAAACATTAAAACGGCAAGACAGCGGGGAAAGTTAAAATACGTGATAAACACGGAAAAAGTTGGCATGCATTGTTTCGGTCCCCGTGCACAGGGATTATTTGTCATACTATTAATCACATATGATTATTTGTGAAATTGTGCAAACAGGCGCAACACATTTGAAAAGGAAGGACTGGTATGCAAGCTCACGGGAAAGATTGATTTAAGAACGTTATCACAAAGTGTGTGGCTGTGGCGCGGGCGGAAGACAATTGGCAGGTCATGTCTTTAACAATTCTGTCGGAGGGTCATTGAACAATTTCTAGCAGGCAAGAGAGGGTCATGCAACTTCCAACTGAAGCACTCAAAATTCCTCCGGTGGCCCCTTCAATAAATAACGATCAGTCACTAGATTGCTGCTGGGCTATAGGTCTTGGTTCTGTTAACAACTCATTGTCAAATGCATAGCCTATCTCGCGGTTGCATCCATTACAAACAAACATGCAATGTGAACGTCTGGGATTGGGGAGAGCACTACATGCTCTACTGAATAAGCACGAAGTCAACCCTTTAAATGAAAAACACTCTTTAATAATCCAAAAAAATAAACCGCTAATGAAGTAAACTTGTGACCATCAAAAATCGTTTATCGCTTGTAACTCCGTGATACCAGGACGTAACAGGAAGGCATTTGGCTGAGCAACGGAGGTTAATATGCTCCATGTTTTGTCCAAATGATGACTGTCTATCATCGTTGCACTCGGAGAAAACCGGAATGTTTCATTCGTCCCCGTTTCAATCATCCCGGTTCTACCTACTCAAAACGCAGATAGAACCTTATTATTCTAAGGTAGCGAAATAGCGTTCAGCATGATTCATGCCCAATTAATTCCCCCTGTTAAAGTGTTCGCCTTTGTAGTTTGGTTTCGTGATAGCCTATGATAAACGGCTTATGGCCAAATATGTGAAAACGTTAAAATACAGTAGGCGATAAACCCGGAAAAAGTTCACAGTGATTCTTTCATAATCACTTTGGAGGGTCATAGAAAAATGTATTGCTGGCGAGGGAGGGTCACGTCTTTTTGGACTAATGCTCCCAAAACTCCTCCGGTAGCCCCTTAAATAAATAACGAACAGTCCCTAATGAAGTAAACTTGTGACCATCAAAAATCGTTTATCGCCTGTAACTCCGTGATAACAGGACGTAACAGGAAGGCATTTGGCTGAGCAACGGAGGTTAATACTCCAAATGATGTCTGTCTATCATCGTTGCACTCGGAGAAAACCAGAATGTTTCATTTGTCCTGCGTCTACGGCTGCAAACGGGATTCACTCGCAGTTAACCAAATATTTCTTTATTAGGGCAGGGCAGGCATATTTCTGGCTATTACATTATTTCTAAACCAGTCTGCTAAAGTCTGTAGTGAAGTCTGTGTAGGGTTTTCCAGGCTCCATTTCTTTTTACGAGACACCCTGCTCACTTGAGCCATCTACCGGTTGTTTGGGTTGTTGCAGCGTCTCACTGGAAAAATACAAATTAAAGTCGCGTGATACCGCATGGACCGCGAGTGAAGCTGGCCAAGTCGAAGCACTGCCCACTGTAGCTTTCTAATATCCATTTTCGCCGCCAGTTCTCAAGGCTACATTGCAGGCACAGATAGCCTACTCAACAATATCCTAGCCTACTTTGCAACAACTAAATAGTTAATGTTTAGGACCAATTAAGTGAAATTGGACAATTTCCCGCGGTACACCTGATCTCTCACGGCACACTGGTTGAAAATCACTGAGTTAGGGGGGGATCATGTAGCCTAGAAATCTAGACGCGCCCCAGCAGGGCTACAATTACATTTGCTGCCAGGGCTAGTCTAGCAACTCTCCGTTGGCTTGTGAGCTCCAGAAATCGAAACTTAATCAGGGCATTGAAATTGTGTATAGAGTCGTTTGGTGGGCTTAACATAATGATTGGTGGCAGAGCTTCAACAGTTTGGCTTGAATTCCCTGCTACTTGAAAACAAATATCCTATTGCGTCCTATTGCTTGCAGAGGGAATTTGAAAGACAACTGATTATTCCGCCCCTCGGACTGAGCACTGCGAACGGTGAGTGCCCAGACCCTACATTTTAATGTGGGTCTGGCTCGCCAGGCTAGGGATCATGGTAAATAAGTTGAATTTTCCCTTGGGGATCAATAAAGTATCTATCTATCTGTCTATCTATCTAAGTGGAGCCTCCAATGTGCTTAATGTAATAAACGTGTGTGTGCTGGTAGTGTAATGTTTGTTCACATTTAAGGAATGAATGCAATCGTGCCAATCGGATCCCTGTCAGCGTGTCGTCAGATATCAATAGCTGCGTGGGATGACTTGGCCTATGATCAATACTTTTGTCCCAAAAAGGACCAGGATTGTAACATAAAGATACACAAAGGACTTGAATGGCTGACTGGTAGTAGCTTACTTTTTAAAGAGTCTGCAGAGATGAAAGTAGCCACAATGGATAAACCGTTGGGTTTTAAATTGTTAAAGCTCGCAAACATAAACTTCTCCATTTGAATCTCCTGGCCCCCACCCCATCTCAACATGTCCGCGAGGTTTTCGGAGGCCTACGAAGGGCAAACTTTACTGCGCAGTCTGAGGACACCGAGTTAACCAGCATGCAGGTAAACGCCTCCACATCGCCCCTCTTGCGCGGCTGAACACAACGCAACAACTTTCCCAAACATTTGGACGGATTTAATGTAAATGATAAAGGAAAGCGCTCGTTTGTGGTCCAGATAAATGAATGTTAATGCGTCTATTCCATCTACATATCACAATTATGAAATCCACAATGTGAATTGTTTTATCAAACTTTTTCCCGAGTGAGTCTGAAGTAGAGGCTTGCTTTACCTGATAGGCTCCAATATCTATGAGGCTGGCGTCGCACCGCGGTAGAGCCTGAAGTTAAACGTGTAGAGTGTCTCACCTGTAGAGAGTGCGGCGTTGGGGAACGGGACCGCGTCTACCACGTGTTCGTCAGTGAGTCTGAAGTAGAGGCTTGCTTTACCTGATAGGCTCCAATATCTATGAGGCTGGCGTCGCACCGCGGTAGAGCCTGAAGTTAAACGTGTAGAGTGTCTCACCTGTAGAGAGTGCGGCGTTGGGGAACGGGACCGCGTCTACCAAGTGTTCGGTGCTGTGTTGCGCCTGCGCCACATTAGATAAACGGTATGTGGGCGTGCTCAGCAACGTCCTTCGCTGCGAGCCTTACTGGCAGTCTGATGTGCAAGAAATGTAGGCCTATTCCCTTCACTTGAGAGTGGACGACTTAATGTAAAATGACATGTGCAGCCATGGGCATTTAATTCAGCGTGTTTGAGTTCTGTGTGTGTGAATGACGAAGAGAAGTCCATGGTGCAGTGCGAAAGTTAGAATAGGCCTATTAGGCCAGTCAATCTAGCCCAAAAAGAAAATTGCAACAGAAATGCCTTATAGTTTTTATTGGTCCTAATACCCTCCTGAATCATATACTAAAAGTCTTCCGCCGAGGATGGAGTGGAACATATTTTTTTTTAATTATTTTTTTAGATTAAAGGCCAAAGTTGTGCTCAACACTCTAATAGGGGGGGGGATAATTTATATCACTATGAAACTTCTCCAGTTGATTAATGACATCATACCAAAGAAAAAATGTATTACAAGTTTTTGAGATTTTATGTTTATATATGCAAATTAACAGCAGCACCTGTACCGTGGTGGAACACAGCAGCTGTTCCGGAGCATAGGGTAGCGTAGGGGGAGTGAATCCAGTAAATGGTGGCAAAGATCTGTTTGACCAACCTTCTACTTGAGTACGTTTTCAACTCACTCCTACAGTGTGTTAGTTAGAACATATTCTCGTCATGGAATGGATACACAGTAAACATACACTCTAACACTACACCTGTTTTGTAATCATTTATCAGTGACACACAACTACACCTGTTTATAATCATTTATCAGTGATACTACACCTGTTTATAATCATTTATCAGTGAGATACTACACCTGTTCAAAATTAGCATCACTGGAACAAAGAACCTACTGAAATACACAAGACACATAAAAACTACACACACACGGCTATCATAAAAAATATAACACACACAAACACAAGGCTTTCCTAAAAATATAACACACACACACACACAAGGCTTTCCTAAAAATATAACACACACACACACACACACACAAGGCTTTCTTAAAAATATAACACACACACACACACACACAAGACTTTCCTAAAGTATATAACAAACACACACACAAGTCTTTCATAAAGAATATAACACACACAAGGCTTTCTGCCAGAGGCACAGTTTTTGTTTTTATTCAAAGCCAGTGATGTCAGATAAGATTGAATGGGTTGATATGTTGCCCCAAACTAAGATCCCAACCAATCAGGGCTCACTGATCTAAGATCCCAGCCAATCAGGGCTCACTGATCTAAGATCCCAGCCAATCAGGATTCACTGACCAGGACCCAGTAGTTCTGCTGCAGGTGAGTCTCGTGCTGCAGGTGAGTCTCGTGCTGCACACACTTCAGGTGCAGTGAGCTCCATCAGGGGCACACATCATCATCATCATCATCATCATCATCACACACACACACACACATCAGGACATCACCACCATCATCACCGCTGCCGCCATCACACACACACACACACACACACACACACGTCAGGTCATCACCACCATCATCATCACCATCACACACACACACACATATCAGGTCATCACCATCATCATCATCATCACCATCACACACACACATACATACAAACACACACACACACAGACAAACACACACACACACAGACTCATCACCTCTCTTTCTGTTAGAAATACTTTGTGAATGTTGCAGCCCACAGTTTATTACCTTTCACTAATAAACACACACTCTAGAGCGCGGTCAGGGGGTACACGTATAAATCAGCGCTCTGATCGGCCAGTAGGGGGCAGCACTAGAGGGTCAGGGGGTACACGTATAGATCGGCCCTCTGGTCGGCCAGTAGGGGGCAGCACTAGAGGGTCAGGGGGTACACGTATAGATCGGCGCTCTGGTCGGCCAGTAGGGGGCAGCACTAGAGGGTCAGGGGGTACACGTATAGATCGGCGCTCTGGTCGGCCACCACCACGCTGGGTGTGCCCTGGAGCAGGGCGGGGCAGACCCAGTTCACTTTGTCCGTGTGTGTGAAGCTGAGAGCGGGTCCGGTACTCTCCTGTGTCCCTGGGCCTGCCCCACACACACCCGCCTCGGCCCCCTCACACACACCCTCCCCCGCGGCTGCACTCTGTGGGCCTCCTGCATGCTCCTCCCCCAGGGGCGTGGCTGTGGCTGGTGGGCGTCGGCCCTTCGGCCTGATTCTGGCTTTCCTGCGGCTGGCTGGCGGTCGGCTGCTGTTGCTGGCCTTGGCCTCCGGGGGGCGCGCGTGAGCGCTGACGTCCCACAGGGCCACCAGGCCGTCGTTGCCGGCGGAGAGCAGCCAGTAGGGGTGCGGCAGGAAGTGGACGAAGTGGGCCTGCGAGGCGCCCTGGCTGTGGCCCTGTAGCGCCCCCTGGTGGTCCAGATGAGACCCTGTGCCCACGCGCAGCAGGTGCAGACGGCCGTCCTCGGCAGCGCAGGCCAGCAGATCCCCACAGGAGGAGGCGGATGGGCCTGCGGGGGGTTGAACTGGATGGGCAGTGGGCCAGCGGGGGGTTGAACAGCTGACCGGGACGACCCGCCTGTTCCGCCTGCTCATGGGAGTCCTGCAGGTCCACTGCCCACAGCGGCCGAGTCTTCTGCAGGTTCCACAGCAGCACCTGCAACACACACGTTTAGTTGCCATAAAATGGTCACGACGCTGTAGGAATGGCAGCATAGCTACGCCATGGAGTTGACGTAGAAGCATGTTGAGCCCTTAAAGTTTAACACCATGACCTGCACGAGGGGTAAAGGAGTATCTAATAGCAGTAAAGTTTAACACCATGACGTGCACATTAGGAGTATCTAATAGCAGTGAAGTTTAACACCATGACGTGCACATTAGGAGTATCTAATAGCAGTGAAGTTTAACACCATGACGTGCACATTAGGAGTATCTAATAGCAGTAAAGTTTAACACCATGACGTGCACATTAGGAGTATCTAATAGCAGTAAAGTTTAACACCATGACGTGCACATTAGGAGTATCTAATAGCAGTAAAGTTTAACACCATGACGTGCACATTAGGGGCAAAGGTAACACCTGCGCTTACAGATGAAGAGGCTACCAATCATAGCTGACCCTCTCCCAGAGCATCTGTTTACTGTGTGTGCTACTGAGCACGTTTACTGTGTGTGCTATTGAGCACGTTTACTGTGTGTGCTACTGAGCATGTTTACTGTGTGTGCTATTGAGAATGTTTACTGTGTGTGCTATTGAGCATGTTTACTGTGTGCTATTGAGCATCTGTTTACTGTGTGCTATTGAGCATGTTTACTGTATGTGCTACTGAGCATCTGTTTACGGTGTGTGCTATTGAGCATCTGTTTACTGTGTGTGCTATACTGAGCATCTGTTTACTGTGTGTGCTATTGAGCATCTGTTTACTGTGTGTGCTATTGAGCATCTGTTTACTGTGTGTGCTATTGAGCATCTGTTTATACTGTGTGTGCTATTGAGCATCTGTGTACTGTGTGTGCTATTGAGCATGTTTACTGTGTGTGCTATTGAGCATCTGTTTATACTGTGTGCTATTGAGCATCTGTTTATACTGTGTGTGCTATTGAGCATCTGTGTACTGTGTGTGCTATTGAGCATGTTTACTGTGTGTGCTATTGAGCATGTTTACTGTGTGTGCTATTGAGCATCTGTGCTGGCGGGTAGCGGATGAGAACCAAAACGGTTTTGATATTAACACGGGTGACGGGTCGGATCTGGTGCTGAACTTGGCAGGTGTGGGCATGGACCCGTGCAGGACTCTGGAGCAGAGTGACCCGTGCTCTGATCTGCGCAGGCCAATTCTTCTGACCAATGCTAATCATTCGTGTTTGGAGTCGAGTTGAATACAGTTCCTCTGGAGTTGTGGGCATTGAGATGTATTTGTCTGCTGATGTGATGGTTGTATGATGTGATGGTTGTAAGCAAGTAAGTAAGTGTAAGTAAGTCTTTGGGCAACCAGAGAGCATCGGCGACACATACATAAAAAAGATGTCATACAAGCTACAACAATTATAGACCATTTTACATAGACTCACTATACATCGTACATAGTACATGGAACACAGGCATTACCCAAGCACACACACACACACCCTTACCTGCATGTCGAGTCCAGCAGACACCAGGCTTTGCGGTCTTTGCGGTCGGAAGGCGACAGATGAGCAGATGTTTGTGTGTCTGCGCAGCGTGCGGACAACTTTCCCGTTCTGCACCTCCACGATCCTCACGTCGCCCGAGTCGTCACCCGCAGCCAGCATGGTGCCCGTATCGTTGAACGACAGCCCGTTAATCTCAGTGTGTACCTGTAGTGTGTAGTGTGTATGTGTAGTGTGTAGTGTGTACCTGTAGTGTGTAGTGTGCACCTGTAGTGTGTATGTGTAGTGTGCACCTGCAGTGTGTACCTGTAGTGTGTAGTGTGTATGTGTGGTGTGTAGTGTGCACCTGTAGTGCGCAGTGTGTGTGTGTACCTGTAGTGTGTAGTGTGCACCTGTATTGTGTAGTGTGCAACTGTAGTGTGTGTGTGTAGTGTGCACCTGTAGTGTGTAGTGTGTATGTGTAGTGTGTGTGTGTAGTGTGTAGTGTGCACCTGTAGTGTGTAGTGTGTATTGTGTAGTGTGTAGTGTGCACCTGTAGTGTGTAGTGTGTGTGTGTAGTGTGCACCTGTAGTGTGTAGTGTGTATGTGTAGTGTGCACCTTTAGTGTGTAGTGTGTATGTGTAGTGTGCACCTGTAGTGTGTATGTGTAGTGTGTATGTGTAGTGTGCACCTGTAGTGTGTATGTGTAGTGTGTATGTGTAGTGTGCACCTGTAGTGTGTAGTGTGCACCTGTAGTGTGTATCTATAGTGTGTAGGGTGTGTACCTGTAGTGTGTAGTGTGTACCTGTAGTGTGTAGTGTGTAGTGTGTATGTGTAGTGTGTACCTGTAGTGTGTAGTGTGCACCTGTAGTGTGTATGTGTAGTGTGCACGTGTAGTGTGCACCTGTAGTGTGTACCTGTAGTGTGTATGTGTAGTGTGCACCTGTAGTGTGTACCTGTAGTGTGTAGTGTGTATGTGTAGTGTGCACCTGTAGTGCACAGTGTGTGTGTGTACCTGTAGTGTGTAGTGTGCACCTGTATTGTGTAGTGTGCACCTGTAGTGTGTAGTGTGCAACTGTAGTGTGTATGTGTAGTGTGCACCTGTAGTGTGTAGTGTGTATGTGTAGTGTGTGTGTGTGTAGTGTGTAGTGTGCACCTGTAGTGTGTATTGTGTAGTGTGTAGTGTGCACCTGTAGTGTGTAGTGTGTATGTGTAGTGTGCACCTTTAGTGTGTAGTGTGTATGTGTAGTGTGCACCTGTAGTGTGTATGTGTAGTGTGTGTGTGTAGTGTGTAGTGTGCACCTGTAGTGTGTAGTGTGTATTGTGTAGTGTGTATGTGTAGTGTGCACCTTTAGTGTGTAGTGTGTAGTGTGTATGTGTAGTGTGTATGTGTAGTTTAATCTGTATTTATAAAAAAAAATTCTGTGGATTAGATGGAAGTGTTAAAATTATGATCGATAGTCTAATAATGCCATTATTAAGTGAAGAGTACCTGATGACTTGTTCAGGACTTGAAAAAGATTGGGACTTGGACTTGGACTCGACTTGGCTTTGATGAGACTTGGACTTGGACTCGACTTGCCCTTCTCTCTATTCACTTGGGACTTGACTTGGACTTGAGTGCTAAGACTTGGGACTTACTTGTGACTTGCCAAACAGTGACTTGGTCCCACCTCTGGTGCATAGGCTACAGGATTACGGCTGGCGGCGCCACTGACCAAGGCCACAGTAGCCTGTGAACCTCTGATTTTCAAAGGGGAATCACGGCCAATGCAGGGGGCAACTCTTCTCTTCAATTTCCCTTCCAAATTACTTTTTATTGTCTGAAGACATCTATCGCAAGAATCTAACATTCTAAGCAACAGCAAAGCAAATGCAAGCTAACCAAAGTGCAGTCGGTTCTGGTTTTGGAAATCACACACTTGCTGAAAGGTCTCATCTCATGGTTTCTTCATTAATGATGCAGTGGTCTGTAGTGTTGATGAATGCCCTGTGAGCCGGTTCTGGTGAAAAAAATGCTCCTGCGTCTGTTTCATGCTGTTCTAGTTTGGTGGGGAAGGTGGGCGGGGAGGAACGACTGGATTTCGCCTCTAGTCATGAATATTAATGACATGCTAATGAATTCACCTCTGATTGGCTAACAGTACTGTGACGCTTCCTCCAGTGCGTCCTCATCCGATTCTGCCTGTGCTCCATATTCAACTTTACAGTGCTAAAACCTGGCTAAAACTCGAGTCAAAACTGTTGCACAAAATGTCTTCGGAGATACAACTTCATGTGTTTGATCCTAGTATTCGAGTAGGAAGAAGAACCGCTTCCTGATCGTTTGTCGGTGAACGTTGGTTTAATAGAATGGTAACAATTGCCTGTCAGCTTAAAATTTCTCCTAAAAGAGGTAAACGTTTGTGACAATCGTCATCTTGCTTTCAAGTAATAAACAGTTGGAAACGTTTTAAAATAAAGACCTATTTCTTTACACAGTCAAAAGTCTTTGCAATCTTCCTAGTAGATATTTTACTTCATAACACAGGTAAGCACCCTAAATGCAGTTCAGCCACTGACCTAGCCTGCTAATGCTATCGGAATAGCTAGATAGTTATGGTTTGAATTCCATGATACTATCATTGAAAGACCACTTGGTCATAGCCCAATATATATATAGATCTAAATGCAAACACGCCTACCTAGCTATATTTTGCTGGAATTGTACCAGAATGCCTACAGAAGCAGAGAATGTGTGCTGCAAGACTTCTCCGGTAATGAGAACTATGGCTTTGATAGCCTGACATTGGCAGGTTAGCCTACTCTAGTTGTTTTCCGTCACGTATGACAGAAAAAGTAGCCTACTATAGGAATCTTATAGTATTTTGGGACTAAATATTACAGTAATCTTATAGGAACACTATAGTATTTGGACATACTATAAGACTACTATATAGAAAAACTATAGCGGTTACAGGATATTATAGAGTTATTAGTAGTACTTCTACAGTATGTCCCAATTATTCCTATAAGATTACTATAATATTTTGTCCCAAATACTATAAGATTCCTATACTACTTTTTCGTAAGGAGATTGCTCATGTGGTTAGAAAAATGGGCAACACCAGTACCCCTGTTGTCTGTATGACCCTGTACCCAGGATTAGAACCAGTTTGCCTTAGCATAATGTACTCCCTTCAAAATGCACTAAACATTCGACTATGACGACTATGGCCCTCTGTGAGACAGAAGATATGAAAGGTAAGATAAACCTTTAGCTTAAAAGGGACAAAAACTGATGAAACTCCTAAAACAAATATACAAAACAGGTCAATTTTCTATAAACAACTTTTTATTATATTTACATACAGCAGTGGTACTCAAAGTGTGGTCCGCAAGCTCTCTCAAGTGTTCCACAAGTAGATGTGGTAAAATATAATAGATGAGTTGTTTGCAATATTGAACCAACTTGTATGTAAATCCAAACAGTTCTGCAACACTGATGTAACCTATGCCAGTTTAAATCATATGAATCCTCCGACACCATAAGCAAGGTGCAAAGACAATAAGCAAGGTGGTTCAGTAAGAAGGCCTATTGTGTAATATACTGTTGAAGTAGGTCTACTGTTTTTTTTTTTTTTGCTAGGTGGTCCATGAAACACTGACAAATAGTAATATTGCAGTCTATTAAAATAATTCAAACACAAAACAAGAACATCCAAACTATGTACAGAATTAACAATGTCCTTTTTTTGCCAGACAATGCAGACATCTGGCCTACAGATCCTTTGTAAGATAGTGCTGGGATTATTTAGGGAAAAAGGCCTGAGTTGTTGTTTCGGCTTGTATTGTCCTGGGGATCCGAAGGGACAACACACAAAACACATTCGTTGGCTGTGATGATTTTATTGCATTGCTCTTTGATTGCGCTGGGCCATAGGTGGAGCCATCAGGTGTTATTGTGGAGATGTCGCTTTCATCCTCCTCCTCCTCTTGATCAACCCGAGGTCTTCTAGCTGGCCTTGGATGAACAGGCTTGATGGCAGTAGAGGTAGCAGGCCCCCATGCCCATGGTGTATCCGAAGTGCTTGTATCAATACTCATACTTTTCATGAAGTATTCTGTTTGGGTTCCTAAAGTAAATAAATGTGTATTACTGTCAAGTTACAATATACTTATAGTACACAGGACATTCACTATCTCACAAAACTGTACTGGCACAATGGAAACAAAAATATTTTAGTGACTGTGGTAAGGTGTATGATGTACTAAGTAGCACACCCACAAGAAGACATTCAGTAATATCAATTCTATCTGTTATGCAATTCATGGGTTTCATCAGGTCCATTTACACAGGTGTATTAATCAAGCACCATGCAGTCTGCATTCATAATCGAGGTGCTTGATTTTATACACCTGTGGAAAGTGACCTGAAGAAACCCATGAATTGACTTTCCAAAACATTGACGAGCACATAAGAACCTGTATTAGCCTACTAGAAAAAGACTTCTAGAAACTAACTAGCACAACAATAAAAGTTAGATCACAAACCTTTGCTTCTAACGTGATGACCTAATGTAGGCTAGAAAGCTGTGTAGCCTGACATGAGGATGTGCTCTGGAAGACATACAAAACACTAAGTAAACAGCAAGTAATCAAACAAAACATCATTGTATGTCAATGTAATAATGGCAAGAAGACAAATTAGACTGAAGTGTAAATACCTGAGCTCTAGTGATAGCAACTTAGCCTAATAGTGCAGGGGTATTTTTGATTTTCCCTGTTTAGACTAGAACAATACCCGTACTTAGTTGAGCATAAAATATTGTTGCTAATATTATTATTTGTGGTTTAACGCTTAGGTTTGAAGATTATAGGTTCAACAAGCTAAATCTCTGGGTAGTGTGGTCAATTTCTTATGAGTGTAGCTACACCAGGCACGTAACTGAAGCATTCCGTTCGCGTTATGTACTGCAACAATTAGCTTCCAATAGGCCTAATCAATGGAAGTAGCTACACCTGGCGTGTTAGTGGCCTGTAGGCTACGTTCGGGAAAATAGACCATTCCTCTAATGGATTTTACCAGAGCCCTTCCTATTAGGCATTCTCTGATTTTACACGTCGCGAACAGAACACTTCAGTTACGTGCCTGGTGTAGCTTCCTGTAATATAGGCTAGCCTAAGCCTAGCTCGTACCCTTTTCATGCATGCTAACGTGAAGAATATGAACATGCTATTTTGTAACAGACGTTAGGTGGAAAAGTTTGTTTGTACTTACAGCCTGTGAGCTGGTGGTCGATCGTCATGACGGTACAGAACCAGGTTTTCAGAACATCAATGCAAAACCACTTTCTAAGGCAGTGAGTGTGGTCGAAATGATTGGAACACAGAACTAATGTTGCACTACTTCGGTGGTGGTGTTCCAACGATAAATCCGAACCATTTCTTCCTCAACTCATGTTTCTAAGGCAAGGCATGCAACATTGATGTGTTATTGCCAGAAATAAAACAGGCACGATTTTTTTTCCGCCATGTTGGCAACTTGCTGTTAGCTCCTACTAGCTGCAGAGAGACAATCCCCTAGCCGCAAAATCTTCCAGTCTTCCTGTAGGCGGTCACAAGCCAAGGTGGGCGAGGCCATGAGTAGTCAGTTTCCCTTCGGCGTCATTGGGAAGGGCTCTTTCTGATTCGCTTGTTTTTCCGTGTATTTTCTTTCATTGGCTAATGCGGGCAATGGGGGTAGAAGATCATTTTCACGTGCAGCATGCATATGCAACTTGGAGTGAGCTATAGTATTTCGAAAGTAACAAGTATTAAACGGTTTCTCAGTGAATGTGACCTTGAAGGCCCACGCATAATAAGGCCTTCGCCTATCACTCCACACGCCCCTGTTGCACGTCACATTACTAGCTGATCCTGCCTTCTGGCTCCCCAAAATGCGGCATAATGTGAACAGATCAGCAGGCCTGCAAATTTTCACCTCGTTTTCAGACACATGTTGCGGCAAAAAGACGTCTCCTCTTCCCGCAAATTTAGCGTGATCTCTGTGTGAAAAGGCCTTTTGTTGAAGCATATCATACAGTGCAAATTCTTCTTGTTTTAGTGTTTAGTTAATAAGAAAGCATTGTCTCTACCTCAATATGAACTGCAAAGGATAGCCTAGGCTATAGGCACATTTTTTTTTTTTTTTGTCGGGTCGGGTCAGGTTCGGGTAGTTAATCAGTGCATATTTTTGAGGGTCGAGTGGGTGCAGATTAACTCTCCTGACAGGTCGGGTGGGTGCGGATGTTAAAAAACCTTAACCGGTGCAACACTACTGTTGTGCATATTGTAATGCAGCGTTGAATGGATCAATAGCTTACATAAGGGTACCCCGCACTTTTCAAACCACACTCAAGCTTATGGTTATTGTCCCCACCACTTCTAAAAACAAACTGACGCCCTTGCCAGAGCCTGTCTACGGAGGTGGCACTAACCCTGCGTGAAATCATCATGTTTGATAGGTTGTTAATACATTCTGAAAACATTACTGTTCTGATCAAGGTCATGCAAAATAAAGCTATCGACTCAATACGATTCCTAGTCTGCTTATCATTATCTGTTATTCGTGAAAAAAAAATCTCATCTCGTCATGTTTTTAGTGTCTTCGTTGGCAGTTTCTTTCTTTTTCAAATATCTCAATAACAGCCAACAAACTCGCACAGTCAAACCAAAGTTAAGTCATGTTGAAAAGAGGCTGAACCTTGCAAACGATTTACATTTATAGACCACTGAAACCACGCATGAATCACATGTGAAAATGACCATCAGTTAGGTTGTGACTGGTTGGTTAAGAGCAAGATCTAACGCCCTCCTCCGCCGGCGTACATCGGAACTAGCTCCCGGTTAGCATTAATAATCGTTTACTACTTAAACGGCACCGACAATCAAAAAATCCAGTGGAAACTAGATGGCAGAAGTGTGTAGGCCAGGGGTGGCCAACCAGTCCAGCATGAAGAGCCAAAAAAAAAATTCAACACAACTCAAAAGAGCCGCAAAGATATCTGACACATCACAAATTCCCCATCACTGAATGACTTATTAGCATGAGAAATGCTCCGATGTAACAACTGATAAGATGCCAATGTGACTGTCAAATGTGACCGTGTCTGCTTCTCTGACTGACGTCTATGTATCCTACCTTTACCTTGTACTTGCGAAGGTCAGTGCCTTTGGGAAATGTTCAGGTTTGAAGCTTTATGCATCAGTTAAGTCTGGTATACCAAGTACCAAACTAACGTGTTAACCAAAATAACGTGTTTATGTTAAACCAGAAGGGTTATGCTAGCCTACAAAAAAGATTAATCCTCCCTTTGAATGTCCGTGTTCCTCTTTCTATTTAGGCTACTCTTAGCATCAGGGTTTTCCTGATTGCAACAGTAGCATTACACCTGGCTAAAGAAACAAATGTTTCTGCTTCTTTATGGGCTAGACTTCTATCCATAACATGACAGTAAAATTATTTTAATTTAAATATTGCAGCCTAACTATTGCCAGTACTATCAACTTATGAAAAGTGTTTTCTGATGATACTGCAATTGTGGGGTGTATCAGGAACGGGCAGGAGGAGGAGTACAGGAGCCTGGTGGAGGACTTTGTGCAATGGTGCCAACTCAATCATCTTCAACTTAACACTTCAAAGACCAAGGAGATGGTGGTGGATTTCCGCAGGTCTAAGCCCACTCTGCTACCAGTTCACATTGATGGGGTCAATGTGGAGGTGGTTAGCACCTACAAGTATCTGGGTCTCCACCTGGACAATAAACTGGACTGGTCAGCCAACACTGATGTACTCTACAAGAAAGGGCAGAGCAGGCTGTACTTCCTGAGGAGGCTGCGGTCCTTCAATGTGTGCAGTAAGCTCCTCAGGATGTTCTACCAGTCTGTTGTTGCCAGCGTCCTCTTCTATGCAGTAGTATGCTGGGGTGGAAGCACAAGGAAGAAGGATGTGGGGCGAATTGACAGGCTGGTAAGGAAAGCTGGCTCTGTAGTGGGAGCTGAACTGGAGTGGATCACTTCACTATCTGACAAAAGGACCCTGAACAAACTGATCAACATCTTGGACAATGAGTGTCACCCACTCCACAGCACTATTGTTAAACAGAAGAGCCTGATCAGCTGGAGACTTCGCTCACTGCCTTGCACAACTGACAGACTGAGAAAGTCATTTGTCCCCAGGGCCATTGAACTGTTCAATGCCTCACTTAAGGGAAGAGGAGAGATAGACTTCTCTGCATAGTCTGTCTGCCTCTTCATCCCCTCCATGTTTGGTACCACTGTCTTTATGCCTCACTGTTTGCGTGCTATATTAGCACATTAGCACATATGCATACCCCCCCCCCCCCCTCCATGCCACAGCCGAACTGTGGCCACACTTATACATTTTCTTAAATAGTTAAATATATAGATATATAGACTTTACTTTATTTCTGCATTGTTGCACTGTTGACTTACTCATTTGCACTATCACCATGACCACTATCACCATTGCACTACCACCATGACACTCATTCACACAGAGCACCTTAGAGCACCTTACCATACCTTACTATGCACAGAGAATCACAGGCTCAGTCCCTGCCTCAGTCATTGCAAGCGCCTCTGATTTATTAATCACCACTATGTGGATACTGTTTTTAGAATTTATTTAGATTAAGTGTTAGTATAATTTGTAATTTTGTTATTTGTATTTTAGTATATTTTTATATATTGTATTAAGTGTTAGTATAATTTGTATTTTAGTATATTTAGCATATCCTTTATCTTCTACTGTCCTTACTGCTTAGTTGTGTTTTTATATTATATACTTTAATTACTCTTCTGCTGTTAAAGAATGTGTTTGTGTTGTATGTATGCTGCTGAGACCTTGAATTTCCCCTGGGGATCAATAAAGTATCTATCTATCTGTTTTCATTTACTAGAAATATAGGCTATTTCAAAAAAAAAAAAAACTATAAATCCAAGGAGAAGTGACATCAGTTGAGCAGCCGCGAGCCGCACGAGAGGAGGCAAGGAGCCGCAGGTTGGCCACCCCTGGTGTAGGCCAATCGGCCCACCAGCTTTTTCTACTTTGTCACCTACAGAGTCTGACGGGTACGATCTTTCGAAATGCCATGTTATTTCCCATAGACATTTGACGACCGGAAGTTGGATGGATACGGAAGTTACGGAGGCGGGACTTATTCTGGAGAGGTCTATGGCAAGTGTAGTCACCACCGGCCGGGTGAATAAGGCGAAACTTCCGGTTTCTGAACTGGTTGCAGTTCCTTCTCTGGTTCCACGTGAGGGCGCTCGTCCACAAGTGCAGAATGAATGGAGGTCTATGGAGCTGTACCCCTCAAAATCCACTTTTCTCGGGATATGAAATATTTTTTTTGTTATATTTCAGGGGAGGCAAATAAAATAGGCCTACACACTGTTGACTATTATATTGTTTAAAGTCACTTAATTGTTCTAAAAAGCCTTTCAAACGTGTTAATGATGTCATTCATTAGCACAATGCTAGCGTGTTATGGGCAACAACGACCCAACCTGTAAGAAATAGAAAGGACAAGTACTTTCGACCTATAACCCATGTTGTTGTAAAAACTACAATCAAATCTGAGATTTCTCAAAGACAATCAGGTGAAGGAGACAAATTTGCTGTCTAGCTCCATAGACTCCCATTCATTTTTCACTCATGGCGATCGCCCCCAGTGGAACTCTGGTGGAACTAGATAGATAGATATATAGATAGATACTTTATTGATCCCCAAGGGGAAATTCAAGAAACCAAAATTCGGTACAATGGGACTTAATAGGGAGTGGCCAGGCTCTCCGTAGATGGGCTCTGTTTTAGCCTTAAAATTCTTTGTGAATACGGGCCCTGCTGGACTGAGAAATGAGCTTGCAGGAGTTAATTTGCCTCTGGTGCCAGACACAAAACACAGGGGCACATGGGGAGGAAAAGTCATCTCATCGCCCCCTACTGGTTGCGTTCCTACAGTTTGGCAAAATGAATGGGATTTTTGCTGTCTATGGATTTTCCATAGCTCGTTTTTTTAGAAAAAATATACAGGAACGTCACATATTACCAACCGTCATGTATGTCGACTCCAACCTCTTACGTGTAGGTCACTTAATATTCATTTCTATACAAACCAAGACAGCGGATTCCTAAAAAAACACTAGCACCTACACCATAAGTTTATCTAAATTAGCTATGTACCAAAAATTACATTTTACCGTGACTCGAAGAGCTGTAAAGTGTTGTAAGGCTGCGTACAAATCCACTTGGAGCTCCAGTGGAATTTGAATTGCGACGACGATAATTTGAGCGTATCGAGCGTATCTGTATTTCTACTCAGCGCCCCCTATAGAGCTTATACTGTATTTCTACTCAGCGCCCCCTATAGAGCGTATACTGTATTTCTTGATGATAATCCCTTTAATGGTTCCGTGTTCTTGCTCATTCTGCTGCTCTATACACTCTTCAGTCCAAATGTGGCACCCGAGGCCTTTATCCAATCACATTCAGCCCTCTGGATAAAGGCCCCAAACCAATCAATCACATTCAGCCCTCTGATTAGTTTGAGTGCCATGTGACCAACAGGCCCCACCTCTCATACCCTTTAGAATGTTCAGGGGACTTCTAGAGATGGAACTGAATAAGAATGTTGTGTCCAGCAGAGGGCCTCAGTAATGTAACTAATGTTGCTACATGAGAATGCTGTGTCCAGCGGAGGGCCTCAGTAATGTAACTAATGTTGCTACATGAGAATGCTGTGTCCAGCTGTGGGTACAGCAGCAAAGCAGTTATTGGATTTCCAACCGAGTCAACCCTGACGAGTCATGGGTGAGGGCCCCAGGATATTCTCTTACAAATAAAGATGTGAACGCACTCATGGGCTCATTAGTATAGAAGGTTAAACATAAAGATCCAGGTTAAAAGGAGTTGTACCAAGTACAATGGGAAGGAGTAGATTTGCTGTTAATGTGTTTCTTCTTAAACCTAGGTACCACAGCTAGAAGAAAATACCAATCACTGCAAACATTGCCAAGTGACGTCAAACCCACTTCTCAGCAGCGTGGCCCACTTGCCCACTTCTCTTCTCAACCACTTCTATTAAGCTCAAGTTGCAAGGCAAATTTAAAATCATAATAAAAACCACCTGTCCGTAGCAGGAGCTGCTACTGATATGTTTTGATACCATCTCAAGTCCCTGATGATCACCGCTTGTGGATATTATGGATCAGGATGCCGTGAAGCCATATATAACAATGTTCCTTGTTTCATAATATTGTTTTCAACCATATTCCTTCATAAAATGACAATGCTGAGCTCTACATCCCTGTTGAAAAAAACCAGCCTGACCAGCTAAAGGTGGTTTGCTGGTTGACCAGCTTGTTAGATAGATACAGTAGATAGAGATAGCTAGATAGATACTTTATTGATCCTCAAGGGGAAATTCAAGACCAGTTAACCAGCTTGTTTGACCACCCTATGATGGTTGACCTGCTAGACCAACAAAACTCTTGCGAAAACATAAATTCGGCTGGTTTTCCCAGCTTATGATGGTAATTCAGCCGGTTTTGTTTGTCGTACCACCTCAAGCTGGTCATTTTAGCTGGTGTTGCTGGTCTATAGTGCTGGTTTAACTGGCCATTCCAGTTTATGTTGGTCATTCTAGCAAACCAGCATGGCCAGCTTGACAGACTGGTCACAAGCATGACCATCTTGCACCAGCTGTATCCCACAAGACAGGCTGGTCACACCAGCATGACCAACTTCCTCAGATGGTCACGCCAGCATATCCAGCTGGTGGCCCAACCAGCAAAGTCCAGCAATAGCTGGAAGAAAACCAGCAAAGACCAGCAGAAGCTGGTTTCTTGCCGTTTTTTTCAGCAGGGATGTACGGTAATACTGTTTTCATTCATATTCTTTCATAAACATATTGTCTTCAACTGACAATCCTCTGAACAGTATGAACATGAGACAAATGCTAGGATTGCAGTATTTATTACAGATATACAATCAAACACATCAGCAAGTTAAAGAGTTGAAATGTCAAAATAATTTCCACTTAATGACCTCTTCCTTCTGCTGTCCCCTGACCTGCACAAGGGGAGGACACACACACACACACACACACACACACACACACACACGTTAAATAGAATATTGGGACCTGTTGTTGTTCTTTAGAGGACTCAGCAGACTAACTGACCTGCACAAGGGGAGGAGTACTCAGCCTCAGCTTGGTCACCTGATTGAGAGAGAGAGATTTCATTGGTCAGGGGCTTACTAGCACTGCTGTATCCATGGCAATGTAATTATACATATATGTAATGCTGGTCTTGGTCTATGGAGTCTTACTGGTCTGGTAGTAGTCATACACCTTGACCCCTGCTGGCTTCAGGTTGGTGACTGGCAAATCCTGTTGGATGGTCAGTTCGTAGTCAACAGGTATATCCTTTCGAACCTGTTTGGAAATCAAAAGAAACACATCACATCAGATGGACAGAGCGCAAGTAGGTGCAGCATGTTTCAGTGAAAACCAGGATTCTTACAGATGGCCTTACCTCTGACAGATACACAAGGATGTGGTCATCTTTCCTGTCAACTCGGTCCACAAACATGCTGCCCTGAAGCTGTTAAAACACAGAACATTATGGATGGTGCACACACACACCAACACAGCGTCCATCAGCAACATTATGGATGGTGCACACAGCCTCCATCAGCAACATTATGGATGGTGCACACACACCAACACAGCTTCCATCAGCAACATTATGGATGGTGCACACACACACACACACACACACAGCTTCCATCAGCAACATTATGGATGGTGCACACACACCAACACAGCCTCCATCAGCAACATTATGGATGGTGCACACACACACACACACGCACACCAACACAGCTTCCATCAGCAACATTATGGATGGTGCGCACACACACACACCAACACAGCCTCCATCAGCAACATTATGGATGGTGCGCGCACACACACACACACACACACAGCTTCCATCAGCAACATTATGGATGGTGCACACACACACACACACACACACACACGCCCACCAACACAGCTTCCATCAGCAACATTATGGATGGTGCACACACACAACACAGCCTCCATCAGCAACATTATGGATGGTGCACACAGAGCAACAGATGTAGGAGGGACAACTTACTTTTTCAGCGTCAGCAGTGAAGCCAGATAAGATTTTCACATCTATTATCACCATGTTCGTGCTCTGCAGTGGTCCGTTATATCTGCACAAGAAAGGAGGAATAACTATTAGAACGGATGTGTATCTGCACAAGAAAGGAGGAATAACTATTAGAACGGATGCGGTCAGACTAGTTCAGTCAAAGAGAGCAGAAGCAGGCGCTGCATGGAGCTCCATACTGTACTGTGAAGGCCTGCTGCCCACACACACACACACACACACACACATACTGGACTGTGATGTGGAGGCTGAAGGCCTGTTGCCCATCGGCCTTGTTGCACTGTCCCTCAGTCAGAGGCTTGGCTTGAGTCTTAATGCTCAGGGTTGAATGTTTACTGGGAGTGGGGATGTTGTAGAAGAGAGCGACCTGTTGAAGAGGGCGAGAGATGTGAAGAAATGTCACGGACAGAGTATCCATCATCAATAGTTTAGAAACAAGTTCTTTTCCACTGACCCCCACAGAAGCGCATGCAGAGCCCTTCACGTCCACGCTGTACTTCCCAGGAACGTGGCGCAGCGCCCTCTCCTGGTACAGCAGTGTGTTGTGCTGGTTCACATCAAACTGGTGTGTGTCGCCCCCTGCTGACCGCACGGTCACTGTGCCGGAGCCATGTGGGCTGAAGACCTTGGTGGCATACAGAGCCAGAGCCTGCAGTGCCACCACCGTGTCCTGAGAGAACACACACCCAGCCGTCAGCACACACACACACACACACACACACACACCCAGCCGTCAGCACACACACACACACACACACCCAGCAGTCAGCACACACACACACACACACAGCAGTCAGCACACACACACACACACACACACCCAGCCGTCAGCACACACACACACACACACACACACACACCCAGCCGTCAGCACACACACACACACACACACACCCAGCAGTCAGCACACACACACACACACACACCCAGCCGTCAGCACACACACACACACACACACCCAGCCGTCAGCACACACACACACACACACACACACACACACACACACACACACACACACACAAACAGCTTAGAAAGGAAAGGTGTGTGGAGCACCTGTGTGGAAGAGAAGCCTCCATACGGATTCTGCTGCTTCACCAGCCAGTTGACGATCCTGGAAGCATAGCCCAGGTCTGCAGCCGTCAGGGCGGGTTTGGTGAGAACAGCTAACAGCACATAAGCACTCGTCTCCACTGCCAGGGAATCAGCTTGCTCTGATGAGGACTGAGACCAGTGCAGGAGACTCCCTGAGAAGACATGAGCCGTAGGAGATAGACATTCAATTCAAGTTTATTTATATAGCACATTTCATATGCATACACAGACTCCAATGTGCTTTTAGAAAACATTATCAAATAGACATTAAAACACATTAATAGTAAAATAAAAAAATGGTACTAGAAATAAGAATTTCTGATAAAAGTAATAAAAATGAAAGTCGCCACACCAACTTGGAAAGACCTTCAATTTTAACCAAAAGCTGAGGCAAATAAATATGTTTTCAGTCTGTTTTTAAAAGAGTTCACTGATTGGGAAGATTTCAGTTCAGAAGGTAGGGAGTTCCAGAGAGTAGGGGCATAGTGACTAAAAGCACCATGAGCGGAACTAGTATTTATTCTCGGGATTCTCGGGGAGACCTTTGCTTGAGGACCGTAGGCATCTGGCTGGAGTATATGCAGTGATCATATCAGAGATATATGATGGGGCTAAGCCATTCAATGATTTAAAAACAATAAGAAGTATTTTAAAATCAATTCTTTGTTTTACTGGGAGCCAGTGTAGTGATTTTAGTACTGGCGATATGTGATCATATCTTCTCGTTGAAGACATGAGCCGTATGAGATAAAGACATGAGCCGTAGGAGATAAAGGCAGCAGATGCACGTGTTTGCTCATCTATGTCGGTTCTGGCACACTGCACAACGTGTCCTACCAGCAGAGGTCGCTACGCTGTCCAAGTGTTTCAGCAGCTCAGCTCGGAGGTCTGCTTCCCCAGCGAGGCTGAAGGTGTAGGCCAGCAGAGCGGTGGTGTAGGTGTTGGAGCGGTCACTGGCGGAGGACTTCAGGAACCTCATGGTTTCTTGCTGAAGTAATAAAAATAGATTATTTTTTAAACATTCTGGTCAAAGGTTATATTTCTCATGAGCGGTACAAAAGGGGTATGACTTTCTAGTCATGTTCAGACAGCTATGGAAAAGATAAAGCATCTCAATGAAACCTTTGATAGAGGAGATGGTTTGAGACAGATTTACCTACCGTAACAGTGCTCATATTCAGCTCAAGCATTGATGCAGCGATGTAAGCTGTTATTGTTACATCATCGCTTACACCCCCCTATAAAACAATGAAAAACTCTCATCAACACTGAAAACGATGGTTACGTATGTAACCGCGGTTCTATGAATTTTGGATTTCCATCACATGCACGTGCAGGTCGAGTGTTTATCAACAAAGTCACTCGTGACATGGGGTGACGCATGACCCCCGTCCCGGTACTTAAGGTGCGCTCACCCCGGAAGTGACCTCTTGGCAATCTTCTCGTTCGCCTTCCGAGTGACTGGCGGTCATCCGAAATTCATAGAACCGCGGTTACATACGTAACAATTATTCTATTTCATTTCTACTGACCGCCAGAGGCGGTGCTTTCAGCACCTGGATGACAAATTCCAACAGGGTCACGAAGAAGATCTACATACCCTTTTAATGGCTTGAGAGGGTGGCTGTGGCTATTGACCCTATAAAACCTTGCAAATGTGCAAGTCGATGCCCATGAGGCCGCCATGCATATGTCGGAAAGTGGGACTCCGCGTAGTACTGACCATGACCCAGCTACACTCAGAGTTGAGTGACCACGAACGCGAGGTGGAACCGGTAAGCCACTATCAGAGTAGGCATAGCTGATGGCCTCCACGATCCACTTGGATAGCCGTTGCTTGGACAAAGCCAGGCCCCGCGCATGTCCAGTGTGGCAGATGAATAATGAATGTGACTGCTGGAGGGCAGCGGTCTGTTCGATATAGGCTTTCAATACTCGGACTGGGCATAAAAGAATGTCACCTTGCCCCGGTTCCTCTCCCTGGGCTGGGGGCTCGAATGCTCCCAGACTGAGCGGCTGGTTAGCATACGTTGCAGAGAAGGTTTTAGGTAAAAATGCCGGGTTCGGCCACAGGGTCACCCCTGTGCCATCGGAAGTCCATTGTAGGCACTCCCGGCTGACAGACAGCGCGTGTAGCTCTCCCACTCTCTTCGCCAATGACATGGCTAGGAGAAAAGCAGTCTTCAAAGACAACCATTTTAATCCCGACCTCCCCAGAGGTTCAAAAGGGTGCCGACACAGTGCATTCAGCACCAGCGGCAAGTCCCAGGAAGGTATCATCCTTCTTTGAGGGGGCCTCAGTCGCTGAGCACCCTTGAGAAAACGGGTCACCAGACTATGGGATCCCACTGTAACTCCCTCTACCTTGTTATGCCTAGCTGATATTGCAGCTACATACACCTTGATAGTGGATGCCGCCAGTCCGTCATCAAACCGCGATTGTAGAAAACTGAGGATAGCTCCTGTCCATGTTCTTGGCACCATTGTATAAAAAGCTTCCACCTATTAGCGTAAAGCGCATTAGTGGAAGGTGCCCGTGAGTTGTGGATAGTCTGTACCACTGCAGGGTCACATGCCCCTAGCAGTGGTTCAGGCCCTTCAGAGGCCACACCCAAAGTTGCAATCGTGCTGGGTTCGGATGCCAGATCCGGCCACCCAGCTGAGAGAGGAGGTCTATGCGCACAGGGAGACGCCAAGGCTGTCCGTCCAGTAGGCTGCATAGCACCGGGAACCAGACTCTCCCTGGCCACCTGGGGGCTACAAGCAGCACTTGGTGGCCCTCCCAGAGAATCCTCTCTAGAGTGGGTAGTATGAGCGGGAGTGGGGGGAATGCATATAGGAGCTGCTGGGGCCACCCATGCGGCAGCGCATCCTGGCCCAAGGGGCTTGTTGACTCCCTGAGTGAGAACCAGAGGGGGCAGTGTGTTGTGGCTTGAGAGGCGAAAAGATCCACCTCCGCTCTGCCATATTGGTGCCAGATGGCGTGCACCACTTCTAGGTTCAGCCTCCATTCCCCTGGATCGGGGTGTTGCCTGGACAAGAAGTCCACTGTGACATTCCGTGTGCCTGGGATGTGCATTGCCCTCAGGCTCAATAGCCGAGGGTAGGCCCATGAGAGTAGCTGCTGAATCAGCCTCAGGGATGCTAGAGACCTTGTGCTCCCCTGGTGGTTGATATGGTAAACCACTGACATGTTGTCTGTCCTTATAAGGACATGTCTCCCTGCTAAGACTGGCAGGAAATGCTCGAGAGCAAGAGCGACTGCCTGTAGCTCCAACAAATTTATGTTTTGTTCCCTCTGTCAAGGGTCCCATGTGCCTTGGGCAGTTCTGCACTGCCAAACAGCCCCCCATCCGGCCAGGGATGCGTCGGTCTCTACCACTTCTCTGCGAGAAGGTATGATCCCTAAACGAACCCCGGCAGTCAGGAACGAATGCTTCTTCCATGGCTGTAACCCTTTTAGGCAACTGGTGGTAACGGTCACCAGTCTGTGCCTGTGGTGCTTTGGATGAAACCCTAGCCTGTTCATCCATATTTGGAGAGGCCTCAAAGAAAAGAAGGCCCAGGGGGACTACGGAAGAAGCTGCTGTAAGCATGCCCAACAGCGCCTGGAAGGACCTGAGCGTCAGAGCTCAGCCTCTCCTGAATCACACTATGCAGAGGAGAATCTCGCCTACCCTCCTCTGAGATGGGGTTGCCCTCATTGTCTGCGAGTCCAGTTTCGATTCCAATGAACACCGTCTGCTGGCTGGGGATTAGGGAGCTCTTCCCGAAATTCACAGTTAGCCCTAGCCTGGTGACATGAGCGACTAGCAGGGCTGAGTCCCTTAATGCCTCTGGCTTCTCTGTTCCCAGACAAGGGCAATCATTTAGGTAAAGAAGGATGCGCATACCTCTGCCTTGAAGCGGAGCCAGGGCTGCCGCAGCAAATCTTGTTAAGGTCCGGGGGGCCAGAGAGATTCCGATGGCAGGACCCGGAACTGGTAAGACCTCCCCTCGAAAGCGAAGCGGAGGAATTGCCTGTGGTGAAGTGCAATTGGAATATGAAAATATGCATCTTTCAGGTCTATGGTTGTAAACCAGACGTCTTGCTTGACGCTTTGTAATACCTCTGCTGTGTGAAGCATATGGAATTTGAATACCTTTAGATGGCTGTTCAACAGCCTTAGATCCAGTATGGGGCGAAGTCCACCCCCCTTCTTTGGAATTAAAAAATATGTGTATAGAACCCACAGTCTTGTGATGGTGACCCTAGTTGCTGGAGGGCCCCCTTTTCCAGGAGGGCCCGAACCTCCTGGCGTAGGGCCAGAGCCTTGCCCTGGTCCTTCAGTCATTTTGACCCCTTGAAACCTCGGCGGTCGGTGCTTGAACTGGATGGTGTACCCTTTTGACAGGGTTGACACTACCCCAGGGGTCTGCTGTATTCACTTCCCAGTAATTGAGCTGTTCTCTGGTGAAACGTCCGACCGCCGGCCTGTAGACGTCACTGTCTACCTCCTCGCCCCCTCCTATTCCGAAAGGGGCAATATTCAGGCGTGCGCCGTTCCCTGTGAGGGTTGGTTCTCAGCAGGCCGGCGAAACCGCTCTGGCCTTGTTGACCCCTGTGCAAAGGTCCGCCTTATTGGCTGAAGAGTATCACCCGCCGTAGCGGGCCTCTGTCCCCGAACGGATACACGGCGCAGGCTAGCAAACTGCTGCCTGGTTTGCGTTACCTGTAGGCTGCGTTCGAGCGTTTGCTGTGCGGCAGGCCCAAAGAGTTGTCCAGGAACCACCGTGAGACAACAAAGGGCTTTCCTGCAGGGCTCAGACAATGGTGACTGAGCCAGCCATATCTGTCGCCGTGTCAGGGTCAGGGACGACATTAGTCTCCCCAGTTCCCTTGTCATGTACCCAAATGCTTTCAGTGAGGCCTCACTCAGCACTTCTGCCGACTGGTCTGCTCCAGAGGACTGGAGGGTCTGTGACAGGGACAGTATAAGGTGCGACATTGAGTTGCCTATGCGCGCAACCCGCGCCGGTGAGTCATAGCTCTTCCCAATAAGCTCGTCAGTCAGGCGACACTGTGGCCGGGGACAACGTGCATCTGGCCTTAATGCCTCATCAGGTGAAAGGATAAGGGCGGCAAGTGCCGGCCCTATAAACGGCATGCGGTCCAGCCCATGACTGGCTGCATCCTGCATACTAGCCAGGGTTCTGCAGTCGCTGGGGAGATGGGAGAAACGTCTGGGGTCAGCCCAGCATCTCTGTAACTCCTCAATGAAAGGAGCTGAAGGAGGCACGCTAAAAGATGCAGTAGAAGGGGCCTACCTGCGCTGGTGCTGCATCTAAGCCCAGGCGTGCCAGCGCTATCTTCACAGCGGGTTTGATCGCTGATGTGTGGCTAGCAACTGAGCCCTTCTGTGAGCTGTGTCCAGAAGCATCCTGGGTGTACGAGCCATAAGACTCTACATCTCCCAGATCATCCGCCCACTCATCAACCGTCGATGTGCTCTCTATCAGAGCCTCGGAGAGCCCATCCTCCTCTCGGGCACCCCCAGCTGGGGACAGCACAGGGGGCTGCTCTGATGAAGACCTTGAAGCGGCTGCTGCGTGATCGCCAGCAGGCTGTGCTCCCCTTGTAGATTAAGGAGCATCGCTTTAATCTGAGTGAACTCCGAAGCCATGTCTTCTACCTTCTGGTTTAAAGGATCTGGCGTAGGGAGTTTAAGCCTCCTCTTAGCAGAGGCCTCCCGTGTGTCTGCTCTGCGTTTCTGCTTTTGGGGATCCCATGCGGCTCCTTGCAGGGGGTGGTTGGGAGTTTAACCCCCATTCTAGTTGGGCTAGCCTAGCAGTCCTTGCAGCTACGCTCAGGCAACTGCAATTCATGCAAGCCTGGTCTGTCAAACCCTGCCTTAAGTGTTCCATGCCCAGACAGCTTGGACACTTATCGTGGCCATCCTCCAGTTCATCAGGGAGGCTAATCAAACGCAACAAATCAGGGAGGCTATCAAACGCAGTAGGCTAAACAAATATGCGCAAATAAGGAGCGAACACGCGCTCACCTCGCCACCTTAGTTTAGAAATAAGAAACAGAAGAGAGCGTTTGAAAACGCGAACAAACAATCTCATAAACGTGAAATTAGCACTTCCAATACAAAAGCGGAATTCGCTTGAATTCTAACTCACTTAGGAAGATGTTGCGGAAAACACAAGATCCGTCATTAACTCAAGAAGCCCGCGAGACCGCGAAAGCATTTCAATAAACAAAAATGTATTTAAGGCACCCTGAATCGCTAGAAGGCGAAAAAACACCCAAACGATTCCACATAGGCCTAGTTGCCACAGTAGAGCGAGCTCACTCGTAACGGTATTAATAAAGAAAAGTGTACTTACCGATCATAATAGAAAGTCACGTAGACAAATCGCAGTCTTATAAGAGGGCGAGAAAATCGCAGCTCCAACTGTACGGTTTGAAAAGATTCCAGCGTTCGTCCACGAAAATATGCCAACACTCTAAACAACCTGCTTCCACACGAGAAGATTTCAAGAGGTCACTTCCGGGGTGAGCACACCTTAAGTACCAGGACGGGGTCATGCGTCACCCCATGTCACGAGTGACTTTGTTGATATAAACACTCGACCTGCACGTGCATGTGATTGAAATCCAGGTGCTGAAAGCAGTAGAAATGAAATAGAATTCAGCATCCAGTATCATACAGGTCAGACCTTCATTCTGTTGTTGAAGAGTTTCCCCTGCATATTGAAAACACCATCTGGTCGAAGGTTTCCTCCAAGCCAAGTGCTCGCATCCGTTATAACTTTTGGATCAATGTAGACAAAGGACTTTGCTTTTCCAAACGACCTCAACACAAATGCAGTGAGCCTGGGAGAAGAGATGGACACAACGCTGAGTTTGCTTCTGTCCAGAGGTAAGAGCTGTGGTCTAAGGTTAGGAGCATTGTATGCAAGTCATTTTCATTTCTATAGCACATTACATTCCAAAGTGCTTCACAGTTAAAAAAGACAGAGTTTAAAAGATGATTCAAGCATCAACTACAGCCGACACCTCCAGACAAAAACCAAAACGAGAGAAACAGACATATAAATATACAGACAAAATACAAGTGGCATCAAATCCATAGTTCCACAGGCTCAGTGGCTGTTAAAAGCAAGTCTGAAGAGATGGTTTTTTTTAAAAAAATTTTTAGATATTATATAATAAATTTTTTTAAAATATATTTTTGGTCTTTTTATGCGTTTAATGATAGGACGGTGGAGAGTGACAGGAAGTGAATGGGAGAGAGAGTCGGGGTGGGATCCGGAAAGGACCACGAGGCGGGAATCGGACCCGGGCCGCCGCCGTACGGTGCAGGTGCCCCAGCTGGGGCTGAAGAGATGGGTTTTTAGTAGGGATTTAAAAACAGTCACAGGTGATGCCGATTAGAGTTCCGGTGGTAAGCTGTTCCAGAGGCGTTGCATGGATACTGAAAGCACTAATCTAATATTACTATTACTAATATAATACTAAGCAATTTAAAGCAATTCTAAGCAATATTACTATTACTAATATAATACTAAGCAATAATCTACAAGCCAAATTGTCACCTTAGAAAACGTAAATCCCAAAGATCTAAGAGCAACGGCAATGTCACTCATAGAACATTTATTGTAAAAGATAATGCAACACCGACAGTGCAACAAGGAACAAGCTTGGTAATGTCAATACACATAAACCTAAAACTAAAAGGATCAGTGGGATTAATTGCCTAAATAACACAGGTTTAGCATCCAAGTTATACTTCAGCCTTAGGCTACTTGATATGAAGCATATTCAAATTGCTCACGTTTTTGCTCTCCGTAACACTCATGTTTCCGCAAAATTCCACACCATCTTAAATTCCAAAATCAATGTTTACTCACTGGAACCACCACATGGATGTTCTTGCTCTACATTATTAGTATCTAGTTGTTTTGTAGGAATAGTACGCTTGTACAGTAGGCCCTAGGCTATGACATTCAGTTTCCTTTCTAAAATATTTAGCAACTCCATCCCTAACGAACTTACTATGGCCAATATCTTTGAAATGTAACGGTCTTGGTTTCATTCCGAAGACATGAAATCTAGGGATGTCCCGATCCGATATTTGGATCGGATCGGCCGCCGATATTAGCAAAAAATATGGGATCGGCCCGATCCGGACTCCCGATACAGTTTGTTTTCAAAACTCCGGTCCGTGTTTTCCAGCGCACCGATGTAGGTAATCCATTCCAGTTTTTCAGCTTTTCCCCCCAAATCCGGTCCGCGTTTTTCAGCACACCTAGCGACCTGTCCAGCATCCCACTTGTCTGTGCATGTCCAACTAAGAATTTAAAGTTATCGAGCAAACATTTCATGTCAGTTGAATTAATATAGCCTAAATGTTAACCGCGACCGCGAGTGTCCGCGAGACCCTCTTACTATTAAGGCTCTTATGCATGTTGCTGCTGACAACATTCGTTAGACAGGCAAAGCTATCTCCGCGATTTAAGATTGTTGTGTAATGTATAGGCACAGCACGCACTTTAATTTTCCTATTAAAGTCTAACAAACGCATTTCATTTCAAAAAGCAACCTGGTCAATCGCTAACAACTAAGTGCACCTAGGCCTACAACTCTACACATCCAAAAGGGCAGAAGCTTCCAGTAGGCCATCATAACTTTTTTTACCGTTTAGTCTGTGCATCAGCGCAGCCTACGACGATGTGAATTAGTGGCAGCTGTTGTCGCGGTAAACTTAAGCTCCTGTCTCTAAATAGTGTAGATAGGCCTACTTGCTATGTTGCTTGATTTTCTGTAATAAAAAATGTAGCCTAGGTTACTTCAGCAAACACAGACCAGTTGTGGCATCAGTTTCGCTTTTAAAACGCAACAGTGAGAGGCTTTTTAGCGCAGTCTCACTTATCATTGATGAGCACAGGAGCAGGCTGACACCTGAGCATGTTGAAATGATCACCTTTGTGAAGAAGAATCTCCCCATCATGCTCAGACTGCAGCCAGGGCAAACAGTAGAAATTGGAGTATGGAGATGGAGCAGTAAAGTGTGGAGGAGATAGCAATACTGTAGAAGGCGTGACAGTTATTTGGGTTGTTATAGCCAATGCAGTGTGTGTGGTAATTTGACTATTTTCTACTCAGGTTTTGTGTGTGTTGCTTTTATATGTAATTTTATATTGTTTACAATATTGTTTACACTGATGGCTTTTTTAAGCCTTGGTTTACACTCTTGAGCAGAGCACTGATGCCAATTCAGTTTGTGTGGTTAATTGACTATTTATTATTTTGTATTTATTTAACCCTGTTAAGAATAAACAGGTCAGCTTCTCATTACCAACCACTGTGGATTATTCAAACTAACCTAATTAAGTTGGCTAGTTGTTCTTAAGAGTAAAACCCTTTTCAACATGAGCATAACAACAAAATAAGTAAATATCTTTAATCTTTAATACATGCTTGGATCGGCCGGTATCGATATCGGCCGATGCTAAAAGCTACAATATTGGTATCGGATCGGAAGTGCAAAAAGCTGGATCGGCACATCCCTAATGAAATCTGGGTGAATTTGGGCCTCAGACTCTTGGTGTGAGCGGAATCGGAGCGGAACAGAGGGGCTGCTCCGGCCTCCAAATTAAAAAGCGCTCCAACAAAACTCCATCCGCTGCGCTCCTTGCTTTGGCTCGGCAGCTCTGCGTGGGATGCAGATCCTAGTGGTCGTTATTGAGTGGAAAAGTTCAGCATGTTTGTGACATAACCGGGAGCACGCTCATTTAGTGATTTAAAAACAGTCAATGCCACTTTATACTGGATTGTAAATTTAACAGGAAGCCAGTGCAGTACTGGAGTGATGTGTTCCCGTTTCCTTGTCCTGGTAAGCAGTCTAGCGGTTGCGTTTTGTACCAACTCTTGCAAGAGATGATTCATCAACTCCAGTATAAAGGGCAATACAATAATTACAAGGCGATTACAATACTGTCAATCTTAAAAGTGGCGCTTCGGTCCTAATTATGCTTTTAAATGAAAGTTTGACTCGGGTACATTCACAAGACGACCCTAGGTTGCATTTTGGTGAGTTACGCTTTAATGCAGAAACACAATTAGCTTTAAAGCACCTGTTCAGTGCAGAGATCGGGGAGAGGATGCATTTGAGGCCGTAGAGGGGGAGGACCTCCTTGAGTGGCACTGTGATGTTTTAGTAGCCATGTGTTGAATCATGGGAAACGGCGCATTAAACGTTACCGATTTGTGGTCAGAGAATGCAGTATCTATTACATCAACCATGTCCAGATTAAAAGCATGTGATAGAACAACATCAAGAGTCTTGTGGTCTACAGGTGTCTTACTTTGTGAACCAGGATGGACTCACCATGTGTTTCCATCTCCTGTTCCAAACGTGCTGTATGCTCCATTAGGATGCTTATAGTTCAGCTGCCTCTGGTATCCTGTTGATTAGAACCATATTACTCATTATTATGTTCCAAATCACCAGCCACTGTATTAGGCACATGTGTTCAACTGCTCATTAACAGATATCTATTCAGCCCATCACATGGCAGCAACTCAATGCATTTAGGCATGTAGACGTGATCGAGAGCACTGCTAAAGATCAGGGGCGTGTCCAGGGGTGTGGCCACAGGGAGGCACTGCTTCAAAAGAATGAAGTTGGCTTTAATAATATCAAATCAATAAAATAATCAATTATCAACAAATTTGATATAGAGGTAAACAGTGAAGAATACGAAATGTGACACATGGTCATAATATATTTCTAGAGAGCTTTGTCTTCTGTCATACTTTGGATGTTGTAGGTATTGTTGTACCATGTAGTGTGTGTGTGTGTGTGTGTGTGTGTGTGTGTGTGTGTCCATACTTTTGACTGGTAGATATAAGTATGTATACTCTTTTGATCCCGTGAGGTAGTGGTAGTGTATGCTATAAAGAATTAAGGCAATTCTGAAGGCAAAAGGGGTTCAACCCGGTGCTACAAAGGTAAATGGGAAATAGTCATTAGTCATGCCTACCACACAGAACTCAAAAGTTAGAGGTGCCATCTTGTTCAGGGGTTTACTATCCAGGATGGATACATAATAATGAACATAGACATGTGCCCTCTACTGCCCTCTACTGTCAAAAGGAAGAGAACATCTCACCGCTTTTGAGGAAGTTGGTGGCCTTCTCCTTAATGTCTGCAGTGAGCTGGCCAGTGTTCTGCAGGTACTGCAGAATGTAGATATTTGGGGAGAGGACGGCCATATTTTGCTCCCCACAACCATAAGGCATCTGCAGGAGGCTGTCGATGTTCTTCAGAGCACGACCTAAGATGTCTCCTGCAGGAGGCATGGAGTGTTGGACAAACATGGTTAGGGTTTCAGCAGTCAGTCAGCCAATGTAAGGCTCTGCTGTGCATATGAAGCGTGTGTTGTATGTGACTGTTGGTACCTAGCACAGACACAGAGGCTCTGGCTGATCCCTTAACTACATCCCCTGGGAGTGTCAGCTCCACCTCCTCCGTCAGGGCGCCCCCTGTGGACACAACATGGAACTGAGTTGGGGGCCAAGCAGGCCAATGGCCAGTGGTCTAATATGAATAAAGGTCTGGGCAAAATACATGGACATAACAGTGCATGCAAGAATAGCATCAGGTTCCTTTTAACACAAGAATCTATTAATACATTCCATAGAGTATGCATAAGGACAACACGTGAACTATAGACACAGAAGATTGGAGCTCACCCTTTGGACATAAGAGCCAGCTGAAACTTCTTGCCTTCTCGGTTCCTTCCGCCTTACAAAAGAGAAGTTACAGATGTTAGAAGTGTGATTTTAGCTCTAGAGGTTCTTGTGCAGGACTACTGGCATGCCTACCTTGACCTTGAGGGAGCGAGTGACTGCGTCTACGCGGCCTCTCTCTGGGACGGTCACCACTTCATTGCCACACAGAGTCCGAGACGGCTCAGCGGCCGCACTCACAGTCACGCTCATCTCTCCTGCAGGCAAGTTTCCCCAGGTCAGCTTCAGCAGTGTCCACTACTACAGTGTCTCTACGCTCTCAGCATTACTCACAGAGTACAGAGGGTCCCAGTGTCTAATAAAGTTACCCACTTTCCTTTAACTCTCTCAGCGTTACTCACCGAGTACAGAGGGCACTAGCGTCCATTTGAAGGTTTTTCTCCCATCTGCACACAGACAGGAGGAGTACTGGCCATCAGAGGAGGGGGTCAGAGTGAAGTCTGATGAAGGGGTTGGAGTCACTGTGACCTACCAGAGAGGGACTCGTTTAACACACACACACACGAGATGCAACGGTACACAGTATTTTACAGAGCCATACATACACACATATACCGTGTGTGTGTGTGTGTGTGTGTGTATATATGTGTGTGTGTGTGTGTGTGTGTGTGTATATATACATACACACACACACACACACACACACACACACACACACACACAAAAATAAAGAGTTCAGACGACTCAAATCATGGGCACCATGTTTCATACCAACGTCGGATGATTCTACAATGTAACCCTGTGGGGCGAATACAGTATGTTGAAATAAAAAGCTAGAGAGGGAATCGAGTTTCACACACACACACACACAGCTAATTAAGTAATTCAATCAGAACACACTTTGGCTACCAGAAAGTTCAAAGTCCTTATGCTCAGAGCATGATCTGTTGCTATACCATGATGCACTTGGGCAGGTAGTTGAAAAATGTTGCAATATCATGATGCACTTGGGCAGGTAGTTGAAAACTGTTGCAATACCATGATGCACTGGGGCAGGTAGTTGAAAACTGTTGCAATACCATGATGCACTTGGGCAGGTAGTTGAAAACTGTTGCTTTGAGCTCAAAGGTCTCTCCACGGATGATGGAGTAGGGCAGGGAGAGCTCGAGGAAGAAGGGCTGGAACACTGTGAGCTGAACTGGTGGGGCCAGACCGAAGCCCTGGGGGGACAGGCAGAACGCCTCCATCTCCCAGGTGGTGATGGTGTCAGGGACAGTGAGAGGGACTTGTGTTTCTCCAGACCCCCTGTGAAGAGCAACGTTAGAGCAACGTTAGAGCAACGTTAGAGCAACGTTAGAGCAACGTTAGAGCAACGTTAGAGCAACGGTGATGGGGCTGGATATGGGGAGCTGGTTATGGGGCTGGAGACTAGTGCTGGAAACAGGATCCCTGATTCTACATGGCCACTTACCCGACCTCTGCCAGGTCCCAGATCCACGTCTCAGGGAAGATTGTACGAACAGTCACACCAACACTTTCCGGCACTGGAGCATCTGGTGCAGCATTTCCAGCAACTCCAAAGGCCACCTTGGGATACGGATACCCTATCAAGCAGAAACAAACTCGTACAACATGTGCAGTATGCAGTATGCAGTACCTGCCCTCTCTGCTCCCCCCCCCCAGTCTCTCCCCCTCCCCCCCCCACGTCAGGGCACCGGTGCACATCACGATTAACCCCCCATGTCAGCAGCAGAGGCTTGAGGTGATAGTCTGCCTGCATCTGTGGACATGAAAGGTAGAGTGCCCATACCTACTGACCTACTGACGCTGACCAAATCCTTTACATGTTGTTTAACGACAGACAGACACACACAGACAGCATTAAGGTATTAAAATGGGGTTCACAGATTTAGAAAATGTCCCTCGACATTGGAAACTTTAAATGTCCCTCGAATGTCCCTTGTTAAATGGTGAATTTGTGTTTGCGCCTAAACAATTACTGCTGACATAAAGGTAAGAATTTCGTAAGAGATCTGATCCCATTGATATTGAAGGCAGTGAATGTGCCATATCTCTCTCTGACGCTACGCTGATCTGAAGGCAGTGAATGTGCCATATCTCTCTCTCTGTGACGCTACGCTGATCTGAAGGCAGTGAATGTGCCATATCTCTCTCTCTGACGCTACGCTGATCTGAAGGCAGTGAATGTGCCATATCTCTCTCTCTGTGACGCTACGCGATCTGGAAATAAGGTGCTACTACTGCCATCCACAGCAAACTGCTCTCTGCTTTAGACTGGTAGGTATAACATCTTCTGCTTTACAAATGGCTTGGAGGCCTTCGGAGAGGCTTGGGAGCCATTGTTATTGCTATGGCGATGGCATTGACACAGGACTGTAGTGTTAATTAGAGCAATCAGAGGCCTTGGTCAATGGTCAGGTCTACAAACACCAAGTAAATTGAGCCTCATTGTTAAATTAGGTTACAGTGTCTCAATTCAAGGTCTACAGTGTGTTTCATGTTTAAGTGCTCTTACCGAATCCCTTGTGGTACGTCTCCCCCCGGTACAGTAAGCAGTCTGGTGTCCGCAAAACCAGGTTAGTTACAGCCTTCAGCCCCAACCTCTAAAACAGACACAGATGCAGATAGACTCCTCCTTCACAGATATTATGGACATTAGGATATGGACTTATTCTGTGTTCAAGTGCTTATTTTTCAGACCTGGAAAGCTGCAAAGGCATCAGTTGCAGAGAGTCCCGGAGGATAGTACAAAGATCGCCGCGGTCTCACTTTCAGACACTCTACTGGATCTTCAACTTCATAATCCACAAATGAGTCCATCGGCGGGAACAGATCAAAAACCTAGAGGGGAAGAGGAACGCATCATCACCCCCCTCCTCCCCATCACCCCCCCCTCTTCAGGAATCATCACCACCCCCCCCCCCCCTCCCTCTCTCCAGGCATCACCCCCCCCCCCCCTCCTCCTCCTCCTCTCTTCAGGCAGTAATGGGCAGTAATACATATGAGCGTCAGAGGCCCAGTCCCCTCTGGGTCAGATCTATGTCGTCATGGTGCTGGTAACCTTGTCAGCGTTCAGGCGTTTCCCAGGTTCCAGGATGAAGATGCTCTGATCCACAGCGCTGAGGCCGCAGAGAGAGCCAGGCTGGGCGGACAGCTGCAGGGAGCTCTTCTCTCCAGGAACCGCTTTAGGGGGGAAGAACTGCACCGACACCTGTGTACACAACAGCATATTATCAACCAATCACAGAGCAGCAGAGGAGGACAAAGACAACTTTCCACTACCTTGATCTAGCGTGCTACCATGACATGCTCTACTGTGCTACCATGACAACAACATGCTGTAGTGTGCTCCCATTACACCATTGCACTGTAGTGTGCTACCATGACAACATGCTGTAGTGTGTTCCATGACAACCATCATGCTGTAGTGCACTACCATGACAACATGCTGTAGTGTGCTACCATGACAATATCATGCTGTAGTGTGGTACCTTGTTTATGAAGCACTTCTCCGTTGAGAAGGTTTTGCTGTCAGCCAGAACCGTCTCACTGGGTAAGACACAGTAGGCCAGGACCTGCACTGAGGGGGCCATCTCAGCACTGACGGACAACTGGAAGGAAACCTCACCCAGAGTTACTGGTGGAGAACCCTTCACTGAAGCTTCAGCAAAACCATGATGAACAATCTGTCCTCTTGATAAAACCTGCAACAAACAAGGAAACCTAATGACAAAGTATTCAAAGGACTTTAGATGTCTGTAATGGAACCTGTATTCCACATACCATATAAATGACATCCACAGAGTCTGCGTTGAAAGTCTCCCCAGTGAAGGTGTACTTAATGGTGATGGGTACGTCTTTGCCACACTGAAGAGCATCATCTATTTTGTCATCTATTATGGCCAGAGAGCTGGAGGACGCCGAGTCTGGAGATGCTGTTCTTAATCTGGACACAGACTTTGATGCCGAGTCATAGTATGGGGTGTTATATGGTCTGTATGTGTTGGTGTCTGTAGTTAGGCTGGCCTGGAAAGGAAGAGGCATTAGAGATGAGAAAGGAGGAATGCCTGGATCTTCCACAAAGCACCGTCACAACTACACTAGCACTAGCTTGTGTACAATATACACATGACACACTCACACAAAGATTCAACTACACTAGCAGTAGCTTGTGTAGAATATACGCATCACGCACTCACACGCAGAGACTCAAATATACTAGCATTAGCTTGTGCACAATCTATACACAACACGTTCACATAGACACTAGACGTAGCTTTTCTGCAGTGCATTCACTGATTTTTCCAGAAGACTCTAGTGACCAGCTTACAAAGAGCTCAAAGTCCCCTGGGAAAGGAGCTGTGTTGAGAGAGAACTGGGCCACTCCAACGGAGTCTGTGGTCAGGTTCAGCAGAAGTTCTGCATTCCATCTCGGACCTTTGAACAGATGGACCATCCTCCCAGCGATGCCAGTGTCATTGTAATGGGTCGCTTTGATCTGCAGAGAAAGTAGTAGTAACACTTTATTTGTCCCAGAAGGGCAATTATTTTGCATGCAAGGTTAGTCAAGTCAAGTCAAGTTTATTTATATAGCGCATTTCATACACAGAGGTCATTCAATGTGCTTTACATAAACAAAACCAAACAATAATAACAAATAAAAGCATAGAAGGGCAATATAGTCAAAGAATAGTTAAAAGGTAAAGATCATAATAAAAAGAAAACATAAAACACAAGGTAAAATAATTTAAAAATAAAGGATAATTAGTAAGCAAAAAACAAAGGCAAAAGTAGTAAAAAAAAAGTAATAAAAGATAAAGTAGAATAATTATCAAGGCAGATTCAGAATTTGTAACTTGGCACAGTTAGCAGAAAGCATCTGAGAACAGTTTGGTCTTAAGTCTAGATTTAAAACTGGCTACAGTTGGGGCCTTTTTGATGTCATCCGAAAGTTGATTCCACAGCTGAGCCGCATAGCAGCTAAAAGCTGCTTCACCATGTTTAGTTCTAACAGTAGGTTTTACTAGCAGGTTTTTCACCTGGGACCTGAGAGGACGCGAAGGTGTGTACTGCTGAAGCATGTCTGACGGGTATTTAGGTCCTGCTCCATTTACTGATTTATAAACAAGCAATAGAGCTTTAAAGTCAATTCTGTGACTCACTGGAAGCCAGTGCAAGGACTTAAGAATTGGAGTAATGTGGTCAGTTCTTTTAGTTTTTGTTGTTCTACTAGTGCAGGTTCTACTAGTGCATGCACTTCTAGTGCATGCATGGCAGATGTGTTTGCAGAGACGACCTTTTCACCTACCTTGCCCTCCATAACTGCCCCGTCCTCAATTACGTTTGGTGTATCAACAAAGGAGAGTTTCCCAAGAGAGAAGTCCAAATCTATGTTTTTGACCTCTGAACGACTGATACCTGAAGACAAAATGAAATATAGACAAGGCACCTTTGGTGGACAAACAGTTTTCAAAAGGGTCCCTTTAGCTTACCTGTTCCTTCTTCAACTACTGTGGCCTTGAATATTAGAATATCCCTCAGTTTTTGGTTCAAGTCTTGCTGTGTAAATGTTGCCATATAGAATACATAACAGCCACAGCCAGACTTGTCCATCTGTGGGCATAAAACAAGCACAGTTACAATTAAACACTCCACAAACCTGCATCATCACAGCCTCAGGAAGTGTTTGTCAGTCTACTTCATAGCTGTCAACATTGAGCGTTGAAAATAAGGGAGATCCCCACGTCTCACCCAAAATACGAGATCAACAACATAGAATTCTTGCTGATAGCAACAGGAAGATCAGACAACAAAACTGCTGCACTAACTAAACAAGGTGTAGAGCTAGGTCTACCGTTACATGGCCTACAGATTGGCATCAAAATCATGCTCACAACAACCACGCTGTTATCTTAAATAGACTAATATCACCAAGTCGCCTTCAAGCAAGCAAAACAATGCTTTGAAAACATCTGCTTCGCTGGAAGGGCAAGGGGGTAGCAACAGGACAACAGTAGGCTACATAGACAGACAGGTGCGGTGGTAGGGCTAATGTTATGAGAGTATTAAAATATGGGATATTTTACGGGGAAAAAAATATTAAGATGGGAAGGCAGTGGGAAAAAAGTTAAAATAGGTCCGAAACCCGGAAAAAACAGGAGGGTTGACAAGTATGGTCTACTTGCAGTGGTGGAATGTAACGAAGTACAAATACTTCGTTACTGTACTTAAGTAAATTTTCCACGTATTTGTACTTTACTTAAGTAAAATTTATAGTGCATACTTTTGACTTTTACTTCGTTACATTTTACAGCAATTATCTGTACTTTTACTCAGCTACATTTCTACAACACCATCGTTCCTTTTTACGATACATTTTATGATCAGTTTTTTTTTTTCTCTCTGACAAACACGTTTGTTTTACCGGGGGGTTGCTACCAAAGATTCTGGAGCGCTACGTGCATTCTTAGAAACATAAGCTTCTAGTCTAGACCAGGCAAAGCGTGAGCTTGTAGCCATCTGCATTCGGTAGGCTATATTCACCAGACCCATGGCTACACTGTACATGCAACTGTGTTCTGTGCCTTTCTCTGTCTGTTATCTGCAGCGTTAGGGCTATCCGCGGATCAGCGAAGTTACAGGCTATGCCCATGCTTCTGTCACACGTCTGATCATTTGCGGCACAAATGAATGGTAGACTATTAATGAACCGGTGGCCGGAAAAAACGTAACATTTTCCAGATTAGGAAATATTCCTTAATTGTGTGTGATTAAATAAAGATGCATAGCCTACAATTGGGGGGTAGTAACGTGAGCGCTCATTCAATGTCTATGCGTCTGCGCAAGTGAAACTGAACTTAATCATAAAGACACCTTTCTCAGCAACTTTTCTGTTCAATCAGCATAATTGGCATTACGATCCACCCGACGTTTCCCTTGTCTACCCCGTTAAACTTCAGGCTCTCCTGTTTTGCTGAATGATATTACTCAGCAGATCACCCTAGTAGATAACCAGAATTACAGTCTCTAGAATTGTAGGTCAGAATGTAAACTTCCTCCACCACTGTCTACTTGGCCCTTTAATCCCTACTGTTATAACTTCATTTTAAATGCCAGAAATGAAATAAATGTGTGGCAAACATAACAAATGTTAATTTATATTTTAATGTTCATTTCGTTAATATCAAAATCAGTCATATTGAGGCAACATTTACAGAAGAGTGAATAACTATGATGTGGAAGTAGATCTTTACCTCCACCAGTTCTTCCCAACATACTGATTGTGTGGGATCAACGTCATCGCCTCCAAATCCTCGGATATCCGTCTCTCGACACAAAGACAGAGTAGCCTTCCCTGGCACAGGCGCCCCAAACGTGTACCTGAGAACAGGGACAACACGGGTTACAAGATCACGGCCTACAAGGTCAACACGGGATACAAGGTCACACAGCACAACGCTTAAAGGCTAAAAGACCACACAATCACAACGCTTAACAGGTGAAAACAACCTCCATCAACTGCAGCTGTACTGCAAGATGGGTGATGGCAGATGACACACATTTGCTTAGATTCAAGAGGACCATAGTCGTTTGGTGACGAAGCTATGTCTCGGTGTATAGAACAAATCGACACCTGGATGTCTCAAATTTTTCTTCAGCTGAACAAAGAAAAAATTGAAGTAATTATATTTGGTAAAAAGGAGGAAAGACTTAGGGTTGCCACTCTCCTTGACACAAAAGGGTTGAAAGCAAAGGGTACGGTTACAAATCTTGGGTGTATTAATTGACAGTGATCTAAATTTCAACAGCCACATGAAAGCGATAGCTAAATCAGCTTTTTACCACCTCAAAAATATTGCCAAACTTAGAGGGCTGATGTCAAAACATGATTTAGAAAAACTCATTCATGCATTTATCTCCAGCAGGGTTGATTACTGCAATGGACTGTTCACAGGCCTTCCTAAAAAGACTATCAAACAGCTTCAGGTGATACAAAAATGCAGCTAGGATTCTAACAAAAACTAAAAAGAACTGGCCACATTACTCCAATTCTTAATTCTGTGACTTACTGGAAGCCAGTGCAGGGACTTGACTTTAAAGCACTACTACTTGTTTCTAAATCAGTAAATGGAGCAGGACCTAAATACCCATCAGACATGCCTCCATGGTCCCAGGTGAAAAACCTGTTAGTAAAACCTACTGTTGGGTTTTTGATATCAAAAAAGGCCCCAACTGTAGCCAGTTTTACTTCAGACCAAACTGTTTCTACATATTTATTCTACCTTGTCGTTTATTACTTTACTTTTTTTCTTATTAATTGTTCTTTATTTTTAAATGATTTTACCTTGTGCGTTTTCTTTTTATTATGATCTTGCCCTTCTATGCTTTTATCAGCTATTCCTGTTTTTGTTTATGTAAAGCACATTGAATGACCGCTGTATGAAATGCGCTATATAAATAAAGTCGACTTGACTTTGACCATGATCGCACAATTTCGTCCGAACACTTCCCCATAGGATGCTCTCGTATTTCCTCGCGTATCGGCGCTGTCGCCTCTCTCCTCCTCTCCTCATTCTCTCCTCCTCTGGTTGCATTTAGATAAATGAGACATCCTCGATGACATCGAGCTTGGAACAATTAGATAAATGAGACGTCCTCGATGACCATAAGCTTTGAACGATTTCCGGGGCACTAGCAGGAGGAGCGAGGAGAGCTTTGAGATGAATGAGATTCTTGAATTTCCCCTGGGGATCAATAAAGTATCTATCTATGTATCTAGATGCAGCCCAAGTCACTCTGTTTGAAGATTTATCCATTTAATGGCCGCTGTACTTCACCGGATCACTTTATTTGAAGATGTTATTGTTGTACTTCACCGGAGTTGCCCAGTTGGGGGCTCGTCGTCAATTTTGTAGTCACGTTGTAGTTCATCTGTAGTCTATGTGGACTTTCATGTCCAGCAGTTTTAATGTGAACTTGGGAATTTGCCATTTTTGTCACTTGAAATCTGCATATCCTTCTTTCACCAGCATCTTACACCATATTTTTAAGCAAACACAGTTGTATTTCAGATTGGTGAGCATATGTTTTAACCTTTGTTGTGGCATCCATGTTTTTCACACATTGACAGCAAAGCACATGAACTTCCTGAGAATGACCCGTCCCCATGTCACTTACTTGGCACATGCTTGCAGTCGGATCTCTGCTGCTCCCACACTCACTGACTCTGGGCTGTTGAGAGTCACGTCAAACTTGGGTAAAACTGAAAGGAGGAAGAGACGCCATGGTAACAAAAAAACTTTATTATCCTAAACGTGCCAGTTGGCTTTCCACTATTCTTAAAACATCCTAAAAAACATACTGACAAACCTATATAGCTATACATATTATATATAAACACAAACAAAGCTGTATAGCGCGTCATCTTGAAGGATTGCTAATCTTACAAGAACAGACTAAAAAGGTTGTAGGCCAAATGTGTAGTGAGGGAAAATGTCAGGGACTCGTCACTTACTGGATTTGGTGGCTGTCCGCCAAGACAATTTTCCAACCCGTCTTCTAAATACATGGATGACTTTATAACAGATATATTCTTGTGCTAAATATACAACCTTTTGTGGAATGTTCATCTGCACATTAATATGAGTGTGGAATGTTCATCTGCACATGAATATGAGTGTGGAATGTGGAATATGAGTGTGGAATGTTCATGAATATGAGTGTGGAATGTTCATGAATATGAGTGTGGAATGTTCATCTGCACATGAATATGAGTGTGGAATGTTCATGAATATGAGTGTGGAATGTTCATCTGCACATGAATATGAGTGTGGAATGTGGAATATGAGTGTGCAATGTTCATGAATATGAGTGTGGAATGTTCATTAATATGAGTGTGGAATGTTCATTAATATGAGTGTGGAATGTTCATTAATATGAGTGTGGAATGTTCATTAATATGAGTGTGGAATGTTCATCTGCACATGAATATGAGTGTGGAATGTGGAATATGAGTGTGCAATGTTCATGAATATGAGTGTGGAATGTGGAATATGAGTGTGGAATGTTCATCAGTTTGGAATGAAAGTGGGACTCTGGAGGAGGACTAGCACGAAGGGACACGCCCACTTTGGGACAAGAAGCCACTAACACACACACACACACACGTGTCACGCTAGACAACAACAACATACCATATTGTTTCACTTGAAACTGATGAGACCCTGTACCCTGCTCTCCGGTCACAGACAGCATGTAGTAGCCCTGGGTAGCCTCTGGGTTGAGGGCGTGAGACAGCTGCAGCATCTTACGCTCCGACGACACGTTCAGCCACTGGCCAATGGTGTTGCCACGGTGATCCTGAGAACGGCCAACAAGCGACAGAGTTTAATACTCTGATGAAACCGCACATTTTGAGAAAACAGAACTCTAAAACTTGTGCTGCTGTTGCACCAGTTCAATTTCAGTCTACAAGCACTTTTTCCTTAGACTCACACAATATGTATGGTCAAGTTCAAAGGAATTTAATAAAGGATATTTTCAAGTGGAATATGAGATGACTAATGTATTAATCTACAGAATAATTCCGAGGGAGAAACACAGTATGGTGTGGGGGAGTAAACATAAAGGCACGTAAGATAGATAAATATAATTATCATTAGTAAATTAGATAAACATAATATAATTATCATTATCATCACATTGAGGGGCAGCCATGGCCCCACTGGTCAGCACTCTGGACTTGTAACCGGAGGGTTGCCGGTTCGAGCCCCGACCAGTGGGCCGCGGCTGAAGCGCCCTTGAGCAAGGCACCTAACCCTTCACTGCTCCCCGAGCGCCGCCATTGTAGCAGGCAGCTCACTGCGTCGGGATTAGTGTGTGCTTCACTTCACTGTGTGTTCACTGTGTGCCGTTTGTGTTTCACTAATTCACCGATTGGGTTAAATGCAGAGACCAAATTTCCCTCACAGGATTATACATATATAAAACACCGTTATGTACACACCTGAAGCGTCACCAGGCTGTACTGTGGAGACAGAAGAGAAATTATTAGTGCTTTTATCTTTATTTAAATGATGATCGTGTTTAAAAACCAACACTATAAAGCACTACAGAGGAGAATATTTGGAATGGATGGTGATTACATAGCAGTGCGTGGAACTGCTCCGAGCTGTCGGCAGTTACAGTTACCATGACCTACCAGTAGAGGGAGCCACAGACATTCAGTTTTTATGTTGAATTACGCCTCAGAGAGAGAGGGCCAAACTCCCCAATATGAGCAAAAAGCACTCAGCTAAGAGATTCAGCCCACACACGTACATTTCTGTTGACTCTGTTTCTGTTCACATGCCAGTTAGGCAGTTATGAGCTTCAGGCAGAGCAGCTTCAAAATCTGCCATTTCTTATTTTAAAGTCAAGAGCAGAACATGGGCAGTATGTGTCAATTAGAATATCAGAAACATGCATATGAGAAATACCCAGAGTTCTGGTTTGCGCCGCCCTAAGTGACTAACAGACACCATTAAGCACCAATGAGAGGCAGAATAAATGTAGGCTTAACATATTTTACATGTGTGCAGGGAAGAACATGCCCCACTGTGAATGGCAGATCATTAATCGTATTAGCGGAGGCGACTAGAATACGCTACTTAATAGATGTATACTAAATCCTGCTATAGGAAGTAAAGTAAATAAAGGCTGCGCGTCATGGAGCTCGTGTTTTTTGTTTTGGATGGGTGCTCAAGTGAGAGGACGCCTACCTCGCTACACAAGTCCCTGAGGGGACGTCTACCTCACTACAGTACAGCTCCTGAGGGGACGTCTATCTCACTACACAAACAGTCAGAAAACTCAGCAGGACTCACCTTCTGCTGAAGGGGAATGAATTCCGTATCCATGGTAACCACTCTGAAATGCACTGCAAGTGAGAATCAGAGTTAGAATCAGACCTTGAACTGGACCATCTGGGTGTTTACAACAACTGACTCTGCGACCACATGCAAGCGTCTATAGGAGGACGTACCTGTTTAGCCTGGGCTGTACATGCAAGCGTCTATTATGACTGGACGTACCCGTTTGGCCTGGGCTGTACATGCAAGCGTCTATTATGACTGGACGTACCCGTTTGGCCTGAGCTGTACATGCAAGCGTCTATAGGAGGACGTACCTGTTTGGCCTGGACTGTATATGGGTTTATCTGTCTGGATGAAGGTCACAGGATCAGGTTTTGGCCTGAACTTCACCCGACTCTCTGAAGTCCAGTGAGATGTACGACCTTGGACCTCTACTTTGATACTCTGCACAGAGTCTTTATTTACCGATGGGGCCTGTTCAACAACAGAGTAAACACAAGATCACTGGCTAACCTAGAGCAGGTAGAGTGACCACAGGCTAACCTACAGCAGGTAGTGACCACAATCACAGGCTAACCTAGAGCAGGTAGAGTGACCACAGGCTAACCTACAGCAGGTAGTGACCACAATCACAGGCTAACCTACAGCAGGTAGTGACTACAGGCTAACCTACAGCAGGTAGAGTGGCCACTCTACATCTAAGCAGAAGGGGGCAGCACAATCACCTGCTCATTTTACACACACACACAGCTACGTATCTGGAGCTTGAGGAGTGCACGCTGTGGCCCAGTCTACCTGTGCTTGTAGTTGGACCTGCAGGTGTGTATGTACCTGGCCCCTGCCCTGCAGGTGTGGATGTACCTGGCCCGGCTACTGACCTGGAAGTGGACGCAGCGGTGGAAGTCTGTGTCTGACGTCTCCTGGTGCAGCATCTTCTTCTCGTCTCCGGTGGTCAGATATATGGACATGTGCAGAGTCTCGTTAGGACTCTGGAGGCTGGCACACAGTTTGGCTTCGGATGCTGACCTCATCTGGGCAGGGAAGGTCACCAGGAACGACCTACAGAGATGCAATGTGTTTCCCCACACCCCCTCTGAGCATTCGTACAGATTAAATGACCATTAAATGACTAAGGCATCGTTTCCCAACCTTGGGGTCAGGACCCCATGTCGCCTGAAATTCAAATGGGGGTCGGCTGAGTATAAGGCATCTTAAAATGTACTAGCATGTTACATAAGAATATATATTTATAAAAACCTCTTGAAACTAGTATGTACTAGCAACGTAAAAATAAACTTAAGACAGCGCGGATGACATATTTGATTGATGTGCTTAAAAATCAAAGTACCGCTCTCGACTGGATGTTACACCAGAGATGAGATGCGCGCTCATATTGTGATATGGGTCGCCAACATTTTGTGACATCAAAATCAAAAAATCAAAGACTGAACTGCTGGTCATCCCAGCTAAACCTACCATACACCACGACATCAACATCAAATTTGACTCCCTGTCTGTTTCACCGACCAGGACTGCAAGAAATCTAGGAGTTGTTCTTGACAACCAACTAAACTTCTCGGATCATGTTGCCTCAGTCGCCCGGTCATGCCGTTTTGCACTCTACAACATACGGAAAATCAGGACTTAATTGACTCAAGATGCTACCCAACTTCTGGTTCAGGCAATAGTCATCTCACGACTCGACTACTGCAATGCCCTCCTGACAGGTCTCCCAGCCTGCGCAGTGAAACCACTTCAGATGATCCAGAACGCGGCGGCGCGCCTGGTCTACAACCAACCCAAAAGGGCACATGTTACCCCGCTGCTCATCCAGCTACACTGGCTACCTATGGCGGCCCGCATCAAATTCAAGTCTCTAACGCTTGCCTACAAAGTAGTCTCCGGTTCTGCTCCCACCTACTTGAATGCCCTCATACAGACTTACACTACCTCCAGACCGCTGCGCTCCTCTGACGAACGACGTCTAGCTCTACCACCGGTGCGCTCAAACCAATCCAAACTTTTCTCATCTGTTGTTCCTCGTTGGTGGAACACACTGCCAGTTCCTACAAGGGCAGGGACATCCTTTTCCACTTTCAAAAAACTCCTGAAGACCCAGCTCTTTAGAGAACATCTACTCTCATAGCAACACTTACAACAAGTCTTACTGATCCTAGCACTCACCAGCCGTTTTAAACTGACAAGTAAATGTTAAAAACAGCACTCACCGACGCACTTATTCTTACTGTACTCTAATGTTTTTTTTTAAACTGTCCTAAAATTGTGAGAATTGTTCTAAAACTTACTGTTTACCATGTTGTTAGTCGCTTTGGTTAAAAAGCGTCAGCCAAATGTAATGTAATGTAATGTAAAATAGGCTCACCTGCCAAAAAAGGTTGGCAAGCCCAGGACTAAGGGGATGTTTTAATGCCACTCATGCTTGCAAATGAGGAGATAGCACTAGTTCCATGTATACTGCAGGTGTGCTGGGCGGTATACCGGTTCACAGAATACCGGTGTATATTTTCGTTATGATATGAATGTTTAATATACCGCCATACCGGTGCATTTGATTACACAACGTTCGGAACGCTGCACCGCACGACACTGTTTCAGACAGGACCCCTGTTTGTGACCCTTAAGGCTCAATTTCTCCTTAAGGCTTAATTTCTCCTTAAGTAAGGGATTTATTTAAGGGTGTTGCACGGAATACCATAAATGGTTTCCTTAGTTAAGGAAAAACGTTAAGGGATTTCCCGGCACAAAATTTCTATAGTTTCCACAGAGATTGTTCCACAGCTGTAACTATTTGGCTAGTAGGCGATCGGATCATTCATCTCACCTTAAAAATAAAAATGTTCTAGACATGAACTGAACAATACTAGCTGGCTAGTAAAGATCCTGACTGTCATGGTTGGCTAACAAGACATCCACATGAATTCTGTTCTGTTCAGTAGAAAATGCTGAACACCTGATTAGGCATGAAAAAAAAAAATTCCGTCATATACCATGAAACCGTCATATACATTTTTGGTGATACCGCCCAGCACTACACGGAACCCTGTCCGCGTGCCAAAGACTACACATCCCACCTCCAAAAGGGAACCACAAAGCATCCTTTATCTCTCATTTGGTTCCCACTACCCTCCATCTGATAGATGCCCCCACTACCCCCTCCATCTGATAGATGCCCCCACTACCCTCTCCACCTGATGGATGCCCCTTGCTAGCCTCAGCAGGAGGTACAAGAGGTGATCTGTGTGGACAAGGGGTATGTATACTCACGGCTCTGGCGTTGCTGTGTGTGTGTGTGTGTGTATGTATACTGACGGCTCTGGCGTGGCTGTGTGTGTGTGTGTGTGTGGGGGGGGGGGGGGGTGTATACTCACGGCTCTGGTGTTGCTGTGTGTGTGTGTGTGGGGGGGGGGGGGGTGTATACTCACGGCTCTGGTGTTGCTGTGTGTGTGTGTGTGTGTGTGTGTGTGTGTGATATATATATATATATATATATACACACACTTACGGCTCTGCCGTTGCTGTGGAGGAGCAGAGTGTGTAGAGGCAGAGTAGCAGCCCTCCAGCAATCAGGATCCTGGTGAGGGCCATTCTGCGCTGATTCTCTTAACTCAGCCTGATGCTCCTGCTGCTGTGCTGACAAGAGGGAGAGGGAGGCATGATGTCCTCGGTGTGGTGGACTTCAGTCTCCACACAAACAAACATTTCCCCACATTACCATGTAGATAGTATGACCTAGGACCTTTCCTGAGTTCATCAGGGCAACATCAGAGAGCAGCATCACCTTTAAAAGCTGCTCCAGTTCCTTTTTGATCTTGGTGATGAGCGGAGGCTCCTGGTATACGAGGGCCGTGTACAGCAGCACACCATCAACTAAAAATGTAACAGAATTCCACACAGCGTAATCTCATTTGTTTACAGATCAGTTCAGATTCTGCATCTTTCCTTTTCAAGTAGGCCTACTTATCTAGCAGTCATCGGCAGCCATATTGCTTGAGGCAAACACCTAATGGCCCCCTTACACCAAACAACTTTGACAAGATTTGGGAAAGATTCTTGAGATTGTAGTCTTTTAACTAATGCCTCCCATTCAAGCTTTATTCAAAAGACTCCACTCTTAAGAATCTTTCCCAAATCTTGTCAAAGTTGTTTGGTGTAAGGAGGCCATTAACCGATCAAATAAATTCACCGGTTTCAAAAAACCCAGAGTCGTGTAGACACTTGCCGTCAATCAGAGACACCCGTTGCTTCTTTATGGAGCTAAATTTGTCTCAATAATATTTGCATACATGTATGCGCAGAGGGGGATCCACAAATATTTCTCAAACTCAAAGATCGTAATTCTTGATTTCGCTTGCAAACTGACAGTTTTATGCGTTTACTAAACAAAGATTATGGAAATTAAACACCACTTATCCATCAAAAAGCTTGTTGTAAAAGGCATAACTTGTTAGATTTAAGAACTAGGTTCGCTAGCTCTGTGTGTTATGAGCAAAGAATCTTTGGTTACGAGTCCCATAGAACAACACTGCCATCTACTGGATTAGACAGTGTCAGCAGGCTACTTGTGGATCTGGGTGGCTTCTCTGCCGCAAAGTTTGTCTCAAAAATACGTGATCCACAAATGCTGATCCACAAATGCGAAAACGAAAACTGTGTGTGCTGGTGATCCACAAATGCAAAATTAGATTTCACAAAGGCAATTTTCAGTTTTACCAATGCCATTTCGTTTACAAATACACATCTACAATTGTGAAAACCAATTTACAAGTTATAAATGATTTTTTTTTTTTTTTTTTTTTTATTTGTGGATGTCAAAACACAAATGCAAGTCAAGAAATATTTGTGGATGTCGCCATCTACTGGATTGCGATTTCTGTGTGCCGGTGAATTAAAGTAGGCCTATTTATGTGTGGATTTGTGTGACTTTCATGTGAAGAAAGTCTCAAAAACACGTAACTTTGGAAAGCGAAGAATGCGTGTGCTGGTGATCCACAAATGCAGAATCACATTTCACAAATGAAATTTTCGGTTTTATAAATGTGAATTTCTTGTATTTACAAATGCACATCTATATTTGTAAAAATCAATATACGAGTTACAAATATTATTTTTTTTATTTGTAGACATCAAAACACACATGCAAATCAAGAAATATTTGTGGATCCCCCTCTGCACATATACAAATATTATTGAGACCAGGGAAAGAATTTCACGGCGGCCACGACGGCCATGGCCGTCGTAGCCCCTTGCATTGGCCGTGAGGCCCCTTTGAAAATCAGAGGTTTACAGGCCACGGTGGCCTTGGTGCCCCCTTCTTTCAATATTCTGCTTTGCGTCCTACTAATAGCGATTTTTATTTAGCCTGTGGCCTGTCAAAATAATCTTGGCATTCACAGCGCAAATTAATTTAGTCTTTTACGCAGTGGAGAAAGTGACAGCGCAAGAAAGAAAGTGCGTCCAAATTCACCCTTTTTCAGTTGAACTACTCGCGACGTAGCCTATTCATCACACAGACATCACAAGTATCACATGAAAGAGCTTTTTCTCACCTTTTAAACAATGTTAGCCGATAATTGCTGTGTTGAACGGTTCGCGAGAAAAGTAAATAATATCATTCAATTTAATCATACATTCTACTGAAGGTTTTGCGTCCCATGATCTCCCTACCCATTCATCTCGGTGGAATACTTTACGAACCCTTCTTTTAACACATGACAAACCATATATCAGAATAAACAGGAGACCTTACCGAACACAAAGGTGTAAAGCAGTCCCCTGTACAGTTAGCCGTTCCAGAGTAATCCAGTTTTGAATTTGCAGTAAAGTTCGACATCCATGGATGTCTCCAAATTTTGGCTTTTGCACTGTTCCACATGATTTAATAACGGGCCAAATACAAAATAAATGTTACAAATATCGCCTAGATATTGGTAAATCAGAGGACAGCTGACTAAGAGTATGTGAAAGTAGCATTAATGATCACAAAATGCTAAGCATGCATCTAGGCTATTTGAGTTTCTTAAAGCTGAGCTGTGCTTAAATTGTTCAATACATGATTTCATAACAGGCCAAATATAAAATAAATGTTATATATAGCCTATATATCTGTAAATATTAGATGATCAGATGATTTACAGTTCTATGTAATATGTCATGTTTCATGTTTTTGTAATGTTTCATACAGTGATGCAGGTCTACTACAGTGAATAGGCTAAATACAACTTTGATCATTTTTATAGCCTACTACTGTATAGTTAACTTTGGCCTTGGGGCCCTGACATGGGGCCTTTGTGCCCCCCACCAAATATGCCCAACTGAAGGCCAAGTGGCCTTGCCCCCAGAATGGTGAAATTCCAAGCCTGATTGAGACAAATTTAGCTCCATACTTCTTTGGCCTTGATTGTCGCCGCCATATCATGATTATGTTCTGGAGCCAAATGCGTATCTACAGTGGGCATCGCTTTCAAATGACCACTTCATTCGCGCATTACGCGGCGTGAAGCTGCGTGAAGCTTTAGTACCACTTTCAGCCACTGTGCGTCGCTCTGCCTGCCGTCCCTTACATAATTGTTGCCGAGAGTAATCCCAGCCTACAATTCAATAACAAAATAAATCATGCATAATTAAACATTACCTCGATTTAGGCTACTTGGGTGCTTAAGGCTTGACTACACGAAAATCGAAATGTGCCGTCTACATTATTGTCAGTGTTGGGGTTAACGCAACTACGCAAATCAAAACAGTGGTGTGATAATTGAGCCAGTAGAGAAATAACTGTTCAGAATTAATCTGTAGCCTTGGGTAGGCTTCTGCAGAAAACAATGTTGTTGCCGATTTAATACTATCTGGCGACGTTTTTAACAGGCTACGCAATAGAGGCTTAGACAACTATGACCCACGTTTTGGTTTCGTAAATTAATTTGCCCTACTTCTTGACTGCAATGTAGTCAATTGACTGCTTGACATGTCATTTTTATTTTTCTGTACAATAAACAATTACATCTGCTTTATGCCACAGAATTACATTCATATTTGGCTGACTGCAGACGCGCCACTTCCCTCCCCATATTCCAAGATTAAGATAGTATGAAGTGCTTTTTGTATAGGCTACCATCATAAAAAAATAGTTAAAACGAATAGCTATTTGCAATTTGACAAAACACTGGTCCTCTTTTTGCGAATGCGAGGACGATATGAGCCTGTTGCATTTAGTTAGATGTCCGAGTCACGCATAATGTTTGAAAACCACTGGCTCGTAATCACAATAATTTAACACACGACAGTTGGATAACCTACTTCATCATGTCCCCATGCCTACATTTTTGTGAGTAGCATAGAGATCGTTAAAAACAATAAAGTATGGCTCTCCGTTTAGGACATTGAAAACTTATATTTTTAATAGACTACCGTCGAAGATGCTGACTTGCAAAAGCCTCGGGATAACACGTTATCTCCACTATCATCAGTCATGCCCCTTGATCAAAGTGGGGAATGAAATAAAAGTTTGAGAACCACTGGCTTAACAAGTTACCTACAGTCCAGAACACAGAATCTGTTGCAATATTCTGATGATCGGCGATGATATCGGCAAATGTTTGTTTTCCAAAGTAAGAATTTCACTTCACCATGCACCTTCGACAATACCTGGCATCATTACAAACATTATTCTGTGTCCTAAAACTGGCATATTTTATGACATTGTGTCATGTAAGTTCTTTGCAAAATCTAGAGAAATGTGTGAGGTGGTCAGCGGGGGACAATTGAGACACACATTGGATTGTGTTATTACTTGAACATTCCACACTATCCACAGCTGTGGTAGGCCTATCAGGGGCTGGAGGATTACTGTCAGCGCAGGCTTTATATAAAATTCTTCAACAGAAGGCCTCGAATGTTGTCTTGTTTGTGGGGCGCTTTGCTTCGCTTCTGTAATTTCGGCTTCATTGAAAATGAGGGCTTCCCTCAATGACCCTCCGAGAATAAATAAAGGTTGAATGAATGCAGGCTTGCCCAAAATAAAGGCATGTGGTTTGCGCAGCCTACAGTAAATAACAGACCCGCCAGAATGTGCGTTATGATGCTTTTTTACGAGCAAGATGTTTTTGGTACCCTACGCACACTGCATGTTCTTAAATAACAATGATCATCAGTAATATTCGAACATTAATTTGGGTAAATGGGCAAGCGTGACCACCTTGATTGGCTGATTGGCTGATGATTGTAACGCGGGCTGGCGGGCATGATTCCAAACACCTCCCTTACGATGATGAGTGACAGGTCTCAGAATGCGTGCGCTACACAAGGACGGAAGATGATGAATAACTGGGGCCGTAGGCTATTCACAAAGGCTTTTATCTTACTACTAGGAGTAGGCTACTCCTAAATCGCACTTACAGATTTTAGATTGGAGTTTTCTCTTAAAAGTTATTCACAAAGCCTTTCAGACAACTCCTAAACTAGGAGTGAGTCTTCGTGGCTATGGATGACGTCATTACTCATGCACGAGCTTGACTGAAGTGACCACCTTGATTGGCTGACGATTGTAACGCGGGAATTCCCAACACCTCTCTTCCGATGATGACTGACAGGTGACAGGTCGGAGAATGCGTGCGCTACACAAGTAGTGCGAAGGACGGAAGATGATTAATAACTGAATAAAAAGGCCTAGCCTAAATGAATAAAGAGTAAGGCAAAACAGATAGCTTAGTAGCCTAATGAAACATAGGCCTATGGATTGATGCAGTAGCCTACCTTTGCAACATTATTAAATTAATCTGTCACCATATGCCTAGGCTACAGTTTGCAAAGAGGAGAACATTTTAATTTGATTCACAATGAAACGTTACATTTCATTTACATGTTAACAATGAGTAGTTTTGGTTGTTGTTGGTGGCGTTATTGCATCCCTTTTATGAATGCAAAATTGTTCCCTCGCGATTGGAAGCTCCTGTTGTGCATAGGCTATTTCAAAACATCGCAACGTAAAATGCCACAAAAAAGCTGTTTATGAATAGGTCTTAGTGAGTTAGGAGTCCTCTCGACTTAAGCTGTCCCAGACTTCGGTGCTACTTTTAGGTCTAAAATGCTTCGTGAATTACTTTTTGTGAAAAAATTAGGAGTCCTGAAGTTAGGAGTGCCACGCCCATTATTTTTAGGAGTTGCTCCTAAATTCGCCAGTTAGGAGCTACTTTTAGCCTTAAAATTCTTTGTGAATACGGCCCCTGAATAAAAAGGCCTAGCCTAAATGAATCAAGGCAAAACAAATAGCCTAGTGGCCCAATGAAACATACGGATTGATGTAGTATCTTTGTAACATTATTAAATTATTCTGTTACTATGCCTACGTTTGCAAAAGAGAACATTTTAATTTGATTCACAATAATGTTACATTTAATGTACATGTTGACAATGATTAGCCTAGTTTTGGTTGTTGTTGGCGGCGTTATTGCATGTTAGTTATGCCTACAATGCAAAATTGCTTCCTCGCGATTGGAAGCTCCTGTAGCTGCATAGGATTTCAAAACAGCAGGTTTGTGAATAGGTCTGTGAGTAAGGAGTCCTCTTGACTTCTTTTAAGCTGTCAGAGGTGGGAAGGTGTGATTTTTTGGGGGATGGGCCGGATTAACTGGGCACAATTGTCTGATGGCCCCCCTTCCCCCCAGCCAACGTGAATCGGGTGGTTATTTAATAGGCCTATCGTGAAGATTTTTCCTGCCATCTAAGGCACGAGCGCATCTGTGAGGCCAAGCCTCACCAAGTAGCTCGTTTGTTTACAACTAACATTCCATTTAATTAAACTGCTTTATAGGCTATGCCGAAATAGTTTTCAACATTTTGAATATTAGTGTCGGGTGAATTGAAATGTTCTCAAAGTAGCCTTATGGCTGAAAGCTGCTTGGGACACCACCCCCCCCCCCCCTCCGTCAAGCAATATAACCATACAAACGCGCTTCCTGCACTCATTGTTTCAAAAGGAGTAATTTTGGCTTTGTCAGAACTGAAGAGCTGTGGACGGCACGGCACGGTATGCCCAATGAAAATAAATTAACGCAACGCAACGCAACACAACACAGACCCCGCTTCTCTCGCGTCAGTCACTGACATGAACGAAACACAGAACCCGCTTCTCTCACGGCAGTCACTGACAGTAACCTAGAATAAATGCATGGGGAAAAACACTTCCCCATGACAAAGACATCGTAAAACACTGAAAGTTAATATTTTGTCACTAGCAACATTCATCTTTCCTTTGTCAAATGTATTATGTTCCAAGTACCCTATGCGTAATTCTGCTTCATAAAGTTGAACAAATACATTTGCTTATTTCACAGAAAAATATAAATAGCCAGTCTACAGTGCAGAGTTGGTAAGTTATGGTAGGCCAACTTGCAGTGAACATACAAACAGGGGAAATTATTTCTCTTGCAGCCGAGTAGCCTCAGGTGCGCACGTAGACATAAGGCCGAACATGCAAGCGCCAATGAATCGTGCTTTCGCGACAATCGCGCCGTTAAACTTAAATAGGTTAACATCACTCTAAGTTCGCCTTCAAGCAAAGAAAACGATTATTTGAAGACATCTGTTTCGTTGGAAGGGCAAGGGGTAGCAACAGAGCAACACAGAGACAGGCCCGATGGCAGGGCTGTTATGAGAGTATTAAAATATGGGATATTCTACGCGAAAACATTAAAACGGCAAGACAGCGGGGAAAGTTAAAATACGTGATAAACACGGAAACAGTTGGCATGCATTGTTTCGGTCCCCGTGCACAGGGATTATTTGTCATACTATTAATCACATATGATTATTTGTGAAATTGTGCAAACAGGCGCAACACATTTGAAAAGGAAGGACTGGTATGCAAGCTCACGGGAAAGATTGATTTAAGAACGTTATCACAAAGTGTGTGGCTGTGGCGCGGGCGGAAGACAATTGGCAGGGGAGGGTCATGTCTTTTTTAACAATTCTGTCGGAGGGTCATTGAACAATTTCTAGCAGGCAAGAGAGGGTCATGCAACTTCCAACTGAAGCACTCAAAATTCCTCCGGTGGCCCCTTCAATAAATAACGATCAGTCACTAGATTGCTGCTGGGCTATAGGTCTTGGTTCTGTTAACAACTCATTGTCAAATGCATAGCCTATCTCGCGGTTGCATCCATTACAAACAAACATGCAATGTGAACGTCTGGGATTGGGGAGAGCACTACATGCTCTACTGAATAAGCACGAAGTCAACCCTTTAAATGAAAAACACTCTTTAATAATCCAAAAAAATAAACCACTAATGAAGTAAACTTGTGACCATCAAAAATCGTTTATCGCTTGTAACTCCGTGATACCAGGACGTAACAGGAAGGCATTTGGCTGAGCAACGGAGGTTAATATGCTCCATGTTTTGTCCAAATGATGACTGTCGTTGCACTCGGAGAAAACCGGAATGTTTCATTCGTCCCCGTTTCAATCATCCCGATTCTACCTACTCAAAACGCAGATAGAACCTTATTATTCTAAGGTAGCGAAATAGCGTTCAGCATGATTCATGCCCAATTAATTCCCCCTGTTAAAGTGTTCGCCTTTGTAGTTTGGTTTCGTGATAGCCTATGATAAACGGCTTATGGCCAAATATGTGAAAACGTTAAAATACAGTAGGCGATAAATCCGGAAAAAGTTCACAGTGATTCTTTCATAATCACTTTGGAGGGTCATAGAAAAATGTATTGCTGGCGAGGGAGGGTCACGTCTTTTTGGACTAATGCTCCCAAAACTCCTCCGGTAGCCCCTTAAATAAATAACGAACAGTCCCTAATGAAGTAAACTTGTGACCATCAAAAATCGTTTATCGCCTGTAACTCCGTGATAACAGGACGTAACAGGAAGGCATTTGGCTGAGCAACGGAGGTTAATACTCCAAATGATGTCTGTCTATCATCGTTGCACTCGGAGAAGACCAGAATGTTTCATTTGTCCTGCGTCTACGGCTGCAAACGGGATTCACTCGCAGTTAACCAAATATTTCTTTATTAGGGCAGGGCAGGCATATTTCTGGCTATTACATTATTTCTAAACCAGTCTGCTAAAGTCTGTAGTGAAGTCTGTGTAGGGTTTTCCAGGCTCCATTTCTTTTTACGAGACACCCTGCTCACTTGAGCCATCTACCGGTTGTTTGGGTTGTTGCAGCGTCTCACTGGAAAAATACAAATTAAAGTCGCGTGATACCGCATGGACCGCGAGTGAGTCGAAGCACTGCCCACTGTAGCTTTCTAATATCCATTTTCGCCGCCAGTTCTCAAGGCTACATTGCAGGCACAGATAGCCTACTCAACAATATCCTAGCCTACTTTGCAATAACTAAATAGTTAATGTTTAGGACCAATTAAGTGAAATTGGACAATTTCCCGCGGTACACCTGATCTCTCACGGCACACTGGTTGAAAATCACTGAGTTAGGGGGATCATGTAGCCTAGAAATCTAGACGCTCCCCAGCAGGGCTACAATTACATTTGCTGCCAGGGCTAGTCTAGCAACTCTCCGTTGGCTTGTGAGCTCCAGAAATCGAAACTTAATCAGGGCATTGAAATTGTGTATAGAGTCGTTTGGTGGGCTTAACATAATGATTGATGGCAGAGCTTCAACGGTTTGGCTTGAATTCCCTGCTACTTGAAAACAAATATCCTATTGCGTCCTATTGCTTGCAGAGGGAATTTGAAAGACAACTGATTATTCCGCCCCTCGGACTGAGCACTGCGAACGGTGAGTGCCCAGACCCTACATTTTAATGTGGGTCTGGCTCGCCAGGCTAGGGATCATGGTAAATAAAAGTTGAATTTTCCCTTGGGGATCAATAAAGTATCTATCTATCTGTCTATCTATCTAAGTGGAGCCTCCAATGTGCTTAATGTAATAAACGTGTGTGTGCTGGTAGTGTAATGTTTGTTCACATTTAAGGAATGAATGCAATCGTGCCAATCGGATCCCTGTCAGCGTGTCGTCAGATATCAATAGCTGCGTGGGATGACTTGGCCTATGATCAATACTTTTGTCCCAAAAAGGACCAGGACTGTAACATAAAGATACACAAAGGACTTGAATGGCTGACTGGTAGTAGCTTACTTTTTAAAGAGTCTGCAGAGATGAAAGTAGCCACAATGGATAAACCGTTGGGTTTTAAATTGTTAAAGCTCGCAAACATAAACTTCTCCATTTGAATCTCCTGGCCCCCACCCCATCTCAACATGTCCGCGAGGTTTTCGGAGGCCTACGAAGGGCAAACTTTACTGCGCAGTCTGAGGACACCGAGTTAACCAGCATGCAGGTAAACGCCTCCACATCGCCCCTCTTGCGCGGCTGAACACAACGCAACAACTTTCCCAAACATTTGGACGGATTTAATGTAAATTATAAAGGAAAGCGCTCGTTTGTGGTCCAGATAAATGAATGTTAATGCGTCTATTCCATCTACATATCACAATTATGAAATCCACAATGTGAATTGTTTTATCAAACTTTTTCCCGAGTGAGTCTGAAGTAGAGGCTTGCTTTACCTGATAGGCTCCAATATCTATGAGGCTGGCGTCGCACCGCGGTAGAGCCTGAAGTTAAACGTGTAGCGTGTCTCACCTGTAGAGAGTGCGGCGTTGGGGAACGGGACCGCGTCTACCACGTGTTCGTCAGTGAGTCTGAAGTAGAGGCTTGCTTTACCTGATAGGCTCCAATATCTATGAGGCTGGCGTCGCACCGCGGTAGAGCCTGAAGTTAAACGTGTAGAGTGTCTCACCTGTAGAGAGTGCGGCGTTGGGGAACGGGACCGCGTCTACCAAGTGTTCGGTGCTGTGTTGCGCCTGCGCCACATTAGATAAACGGTATGTGGGCGTGCTCAGCAACGTCCTTCGCTGCGAGCCTTACTGGCAGTCTGATGTGCAAGAAATGTAGGCCTATTCCCTTCACTTGAGAGTGGACGACTTAATGTAAAATGACATGTGCAGCCATGGGCATTTAATTCAGCGTGTTTGTGTTCTGTGTGTGTGAATGACGAAGAGAAGTCCATGGTGCAGTGCGAAAGTTAGAATAGGCCTATTAGGCCAGTCAATCTAGCCCAAAAAGAAAATTGCAACAGAAATGCCTTATCGTTTTTATTGGTCCTAATACCCTCCTGAATCATATACTAAAAGTCTTCCGCCGAGGATGGAGTGGAACATATTTTTTTTTTATTATTTTTTTAGATTAAAGGCCAAAGTTGTGCTCAACACTCTAATAGGGGGGGGAATAATTTATATCACTATGAAACTTCTCCAGTTGATTAATGACATCATACCAAAGACAAAATGTATTACAAGTTTTTGAGATTTTATGTTTATATATGCAAATTAACAGCAGCACCTGTACCGTGGTGGAACACAGCAGCTGTTCCGGAGCATAGGGTAGCGTAGGGGGAGTGAATCCAGTAAATGGTGGCAAAGATCTGTTTGACCAACCTTCTACTTGAGTACGTTTTCAACTCACTCCTACAGTGTGTTAGTTAGAACATATTCTCGTCATGGAATGGATACACAGTAAACATACACTCTAACACTACACCTGTTTTGTAATCATTTATCAGTGACACACAACTACACCTGTTTATAATCATTTATCAGTGATACTACACCTGTTTATAATCATTTATCAGTGAGATACTACACCTGTTCAAAATTAGCATCACTGGAACAAAGAACCTACTGAAATACACAAGACACATAAAAACTACACACACACGGCTATCATAAAAAATATAACACACACAAACACAAGGCTTTCCTAAAAATATAACACACACACACACACAAGGCTTTCCTAAAAATATAACACACACACACACACACAAGGCTTTCTTAAAAATATAACACACACACACACACACACAAGACTTTCCTAAAGTATATAACAAACACACACACAAGTCTTTCATAAAGAATATAACACACACAAGGCTTTCTGCCAGAGGCACAGTTTTTGTTTTTATTCAAAGCCAGTGATGTCAGATAAGATTGAACGGGTTGATATGTTGCCCCAAACTAAGATCCCAGCCAATCAGGGCTCACTGATCTAAGATCCCAGCCAATCAGGATTCACTGACCAGGAGCCAGTAGTTCTGCTGCAGGTGAGTCTCGTGCTGCAGGTGAGTCTCGTGCTGCACACACTTCAGGTGCAGTGAGCTCCATCAGGGGCACACATCATCATCATCATCATCATCATCATCATCACACACACACACACACATCAGGACATCACCACCATCATCACCGCCGCCGCCATCACACACACACACACACACACACACGTCAGGTCATCACCACCATCATCATCACCATCACACACACACACACATATCAGGTCATCACCATCATCATCATCATCACCATCACACACACACATACATACAAACACACACACACACAGACAAACACACACACACACAGACTCATCACCTCTCTTTCTGTTAGAAATACTTTGTGAATGTTGCAGCCCACAGTTTATTACCTTTCACTAATAAACACACACTCTAGAGCGCGGTCAGGGGGTACACGTATAAATCAGCGCTCTGATCGGCCAGTAGGGGGCAGCACTAGAGGGTCAGGGGGTACACGTATAGATCGGCCCTCTGGTCGGCCAGTAGGGGGCAGCACTAGAGGGTCAGGGGGTACACGTATAGATCGGCGCTCTGGTCGGCCAGTAGGGGGCAGCACTAGAGGGTCAGGGGGTACACGTATAGATCGGCGCTCTGGTCGGCCACCACCACGCTGGGTGTGCCCTGGAGCAGGGCGGGGCAGACCCAGTTCACTTTGTCCGTGTGTGTGAAGCTGAGAGCGGGTCCGGTACTCTCCTGTGTCCCTGGGCCTGCCCCACACACACCCGCCTCGGCCCCCTCACACACACCCTCCCCCGCGGCTGCACTCTCTGGGCCACCTGCATGCTCCTCCCCCAGGGGCGTGGCTGTGGCTGGTGGGTGTCGGCCCTTCGGCCTGATTCTGGCTTTCCTGCGGCTGGCTGGCGGTCGGCTGCTGTTGCTGGCCTTGGCCTCCGGGGGGCGCGCGTGAGCGCTGACGTCCCACAGGGCCACCAGGCCGTCGTTGCCGGCGGAGAGCAGCCAGTAGGGGTGCGGCAGGAAGTGGACGAAGTGGGCCTGCGAGGCGCCCTGGCTGTGGCCCTGTAGCGCCCCCTGGTGGTCCAGATGAGACCCTGTGCCCACGCGCAGCAGGTGCAGACGGCCATCCTCGGCAGCGCAGGCCAGCAGATCCCCACAGGAGGAGGCGGATGGGCCTGCGGGGGGTTGAACTGGATGGGCAGTGGGCCAGCGGGGGGTTGAACAGCTGACCGGGACGACCCGCCTGTTCCGCCTGCTCATGGGAGTCCTGCAGGTCCACTGCCCACAGCGGCCGAGTCTTCTGCAGGTTCCACAGCAGCACCTGCAACACACACGTTTAGTTGCCATAAAATGGTCACGACGCTGTAGGAATGGCAGCATAGCTACGCCGTGGAGTTGACGTAGAAGCATGTTGAGCCCTTAAAGTTTAACACCATGACCTGCACGAGGGGTAAAGGAGTATCTAATAGCAGTAAAGTTTAACACCATGACGTGCACATTAGGAGTATCTAATAGCAGTAAAGTTTAACACCATGACGTGCACATTAGGAGTATCTAATAGCAGTAAAGTTTAACACCATGACGTGCACATTAGGAGTATCTAATAGCAGTAAAGTTTAACACCATGACGTGCACATTAGGAGTATCTAATAGCAGTGAAGTTTAACACCATGACGTGCACATTAGGAGTATCTAATAGCAGTAAAGTTTAACACCATGACGTGCACATTAGGAGTATCTAATAGCAGTAAAGTTTAACACCATGACGTGCACATTAGGGGCAAAGGTAACACCTGCGCTTACAGATGAAGAGGCTACCAATCATAGCTGACCCTCTCCCAGAGCATCTGTTTACTGTGTGTGCTATTGAGCATGTTTACTGTGTGTGCTATTGAGCACGTTTACTGTGTGTGCTATTGAGCATCTGTTTACTGTGTGTGCTATTGAGCATGTTTACTGTGTGTGCTATTGAGCATGTTTACTGTGTGTGCTATTGAGCACGTTTACTGTGTGTGCTATTGAGCATGTTTACTGTGTGTGCTATTGAGCATCTGTTTACTGTGTGTGCTATTGAGCATGTTTACTGTGTGCTATTGAGCATCTGTTTACTGTGTGCTATTGAGCATGTTTACTGTATGTGCTACTGAGCATCTGTTTACGGTGTGTGCTATTGAGCATCTGTTTACTGTGTGTGCTATTGACCGATCCCAAGCCCCTCCTCCCATTGTCAGTCCCATAGTTACTGTTGCTAAGTCGGACAAGTTTGCAGGAAAGTGTGCGAGAACGCGTGTTCAACATGGGGACGCAGCACTCCCATTTAGCCGAGTGCAACAGTGTATGCTGGATTTCTGGGGGTCAAGTAATCTTGACATATTCAAAAAACAGAGGCCAGAAAGGCCTTCAGTATGCAGATGTACACATTCACAATGTCTGCTGTTATCAACGAGGTGGAACACCACAAATTGAGGACAAACAAATCCGGTGTCGTGGATCTTAATGGGATGCATGTTAACTGGGGATAAACAATTAGCACGTTATCACGAGCAGGTAGTTTACCTTATTTGCTGCAGATGTGACTGATTCAATAAACAGGTCTGTGCAAAAATATGGTGTTGACGTGTCCATAACAAAATCTAACCATATTTCGAGGATTAATAGAAGACGGGACCAAGTGCTGCAGATCCAAGTTCCCACGCAACTTGGGAGAGTGACTAGCCAAGCAGCTCATGTTGGGGAGGTGGAGAGATAGCTTCTCTTCGGTAGGCCGATAGCCTACTTATTATTTTGAATGGCTGCTTTAGAAGGAAGAGTTCAAATAAACATGATACAAGTGTATTGAAAAAAAAAACCACTCCGAGTTCAAACCCATGCCTATCACGTTTGACATATCTGCAGTTTGCAGACGTGATTTGTCTTGCACTAGACTTGCCCGCTTATGCTATAATTAATTTAAACGTGGGCAATGTAGTAGCCTTTGTCTAATATGGGCGATTTCGAGACTGCATAGTTTTGAATCTGCACATGATTCGATCTTTAGAAGACATTGGCTATCTCTCGTTCAGCCATCAATAATGCATCGCAGTATAGGCTATTATTGCGTTTGTTGAAAAAATGATCATTAGCTTATTTCTGTGAACAGTCTTCTATCCCAAGTTAAACATGGCAAGGTAGCAAAGCTGAAAGTATTCTTGTTGTGTGTAAGGCGATACGTGATTGAAGGTGTATTCTTTTGCGCGTCTTCCAATCGTATGAATATGCGAGTTCAGTTCCTGCAAGGTAGGTATAATTTTTTGCGTAGGCTTATGTTGTCGTTTCATCAGTGGAAACCATATTTAGTTATGTTTTTGTGTGTAGCCTAGTTATGAACACAAATAAAGGGAACATTTTCGTACACACTCAGATTTCTTTACTGAAAAGTAGCAGCCTATCCAAAGTTATGCAAAGGTTGTTATGCAAAGTTAGGCCTATGTGTGTTAACGTTTCACACGGTCAGGATATCGGATGTCACTTCTACAAGTATCCCAGGCTTATCTTTGAACCTTTTTGAGCTCTTTAGTTATTTAGTTACTTAAGCTACTCGCAAAAGAAGCATTATAGCATTCGCATAACTGGCGTATTGTCATACCGAATGGCCACTAGAAATTTCAAAATTGACCGAGGTTGACCGAGGTCCTCCGAAGTCCTCATTGTGACATAGCAAAAGGGGGCGGGGCTTGGGATCGGTCAATTGAGCATGTTTACTGTGTGCTATTGAGCATCTGTTTACTGTGTGCTATTGAGCATGTTTACTGTGTGTGCTACTGAGCATCTGTTTACTGTGTGTGCTATTGAGCATCTGTTTACTGTGTGTGCTATTGAGCATCTGTGTACTGTGTGTGCTATTGAGCATGTTTACTGTGTGTGCTATTGAGCATCTGTTTATACTGTGTGCTATTGAGCATCTGTTTATACTGTGTGTGCTATTGAGCATCTGTGTACTGTGTGTGCTATTGAGCATGTTTACTGTGTGTGCTATTGAGCATCTGTGCTGGCGGGTAACGGATGAGAACCAAAACGGTTTTGATATTAACACGGGTGACGGGTCGGATCTGGTGCTGAACTTGGCAGGTGTGGGCATGGACCTGTGCAGGACTCTGGAGCAGAGTGACCCGTGCTCTGATCTGCGCAGGCCAATTCTTCTGACCAGTGCTAATCATTCGTGTTTGGAGTCGAGTTGAATACAGTTCCTCTGGAGTTGTGGGCATTGAGATGTATTTGTCTGCTGATGTGATGGTTGTATGATGTGATGGTTGTAAGCAAGTAAGTAAGTGTAAGTAAGTCTTTGGGCAACCAGAGAGCATCGGTGACACATACATAAAAAAGATGTCATACAAGCTACAACAATTATAGACCATTTTACATAGACTCACTATACATCGTACATAGTACATGGAACACAGGCATTACCCAAGCACACACACACACACCCTTACCTGCATGTCGAGTCCAGCAGACACCAGGCTTTGCGGTCTTTGCGGTCGGAAGGCGACAGATGAGCAGATGTTTGTGTGTCTGCGCAGCGTGCGGACAACTTTCCCGTTCTGCACCTCCACGATCCTCACGGCGCCCGAGTCGTCACCCGCAGCCAGCATGGTGCCCGTATCGTTGAACGACAGCCCGTTAATCTCATCTTCACCGATTCCGCTCAGATGCTCTACGGGCTCTTTCAGGTTCCTGGGGTCCAACACACTCACCGCCTCCCCGTGCGGTACGTACAGGAGGCCGGGCGCCGCTGGGGAGAGGATCAGCACTGCGTCCATGATGCGCATGATCAGGTGAGGCGGCTTCCCCAGCTTCCGCACTGTGGCGATGTCCGCCGGCTTTATAGTCTGGACACAGGACGACAAAACAACGAAATCAGACCAGCGATCTACAATGGGATGGTGCACACTGACATAGCACGCAATATAACCACTGACCATTTGGTCAATTATTTTGGTCAGTTATTATTTTTTACATGTGTATGCACATATAAAATTCGATATAATGTTTACAAAAAAGATTATACAACAATTGGGTTCTATGGAACTATTTATTTGTTTCTGATTGGCCGAGAGACTTTCCATGAGTTGGAATATCCCTGGACATTTCAACTCAGACTTTGCACAGCTAATAATAAATCACTCCGCGATACAATGCGAAGATTTGACACAATTTGACGTATAATTAAGCAATATAGCACGAGTGAGAGTGGGCCTCCGGCCTCGTGGCTACGGCCGAACAACACCCGTGGGAATATCCATGACCAACCCCACTCTCACTCGTGCTATATTGCTTAATTATACGGGATTTTGGTGGGGGGTTGGTGTGTTTGTGTGTGTGTGTGTGTGTGGGGGGGGGGGGGGTTGTGTTCAAATGTTACCATTTTATGCGTATGCACTGTACGCACTTTATAAATAAAACACAAGATAGGAAAGATTATGTGGTTGGATGTAGGGCCCTCTAGGTCCCATTAAACCTGAGGCCCCCTAAGTGCCTTGAAAAGGTCCTGTGTGTATCTGTAGTGTGTATCTGTAGTGTGTAGTGTGTATCTGTAGTGTGTGTGTATCTGTAGTGTGTAGTGTGTACCTGTAGTGTGTATCTGTAGGGTGTATCTGTAGTGTGTAGGGTGTGTACCTGTAGTGTGTAGTGTGTACCTGTAGTGTGTAGTGTGTACCTGTAGTGTGTACCTGTAGTGTGTATGTGTAGTGTGTAGTGTGCACCTGTAGTGTGTAGTGTGCACCTGTAGTGTGTAGTGTGTATGTGTAGTGTGCACCTGTAGTGTGTAGTGTGTATGTGTAGTGTGCACCTGTAGTGTGCAGTGTGTGTGTGTACCTGTAGTGTGTAGTGTGCACCTGTAGTGTGTATGTGTAGTGTGCACCTGCAGTGTGTAGTGTGTATGTGTAGTGTGTGTGTGTAGTGTGTAGTGTACACCTGTAGTGTGTAGTGTGCACCTGTAGTGTGCACCTGTAGTGTGTAGTGTGTACCTGTAGTGTGTAGTGTGTATGTGTAGTGTGTACCTGTAGTGTGTAGTGTGCACCTGTAGTGTGTATGTGTAGTGTGCACGTGTAGTGTGCACCTGTAGTGTGTAGTGTGTATGTGTAGTGTGCACCTGTAGTGTGTAGTGTGTATGTGTAGTGTGTAGTGTGCACCTGTAGTGTGCAGTGTGTGTGTGTACCTGTAGTGTGTGTAGTGTGCACCTGTAGTGTGTATGTGTAGTGTGCACCTGTAGTGTGTATGTGTAGTGTGTGTGTGTAGTGTGTAGTGTACACCTGTAGTGTGCACCTGTAGTGTGCACCTGTAGTGTGTAGTGTGTAGTGTGTATCTATAGTGTGTAGGGTGTGTACCTGTAGTGTGTAGTGTGCACCTGTAGTGTGTAGTGTGTACCTGTAGTGTGTAGTGTGTATGTGTAGTGTGTACCTGTAGTGTGTAGTGTGCACCTGTAGTGTGTACCTGTAGTGTGTAGTGTGCACCTGTAGTGTGTATGTGTAGTGTGCACGTGTAGTGTGCACCTGCAGTGTGTACCTGTAGTGTGTAGTGTGTATGTGTAGTGTGCACCTGTAGTGTGTAGTGTGTATGTGTAGTGTGTAGTGTGCACCTGTAGTGCGCAGTGTGTGTGTGTACCTGTAGTGTGTAGGGTGCACCTGTATTGTGTAGTGTGCACCTGTAGTGTGTATGTGTAGTGTGTATGTGTAGTGTGCACCTGTAGTGTGTAGTGTGTATCTATAGTGTGTAGGGTGTGTACCTGTAGTGTGTAGTGTGCACCTGTAGTGTGTAGTGTGCACCTGTAGTGTGTAGTGTGTATGTGTAGTGTGTAGTGTGCACCTGTAGTGTGCAGTGTGTGTGTGTACCTGTAGTGTGTAGTGTGCACCTGTAGTGTGTATGTGTAGTGTGCACCTGTAGTGTGTAGTGTGTATGTGTAGTGTGTGTGTGTAGTGTGTAGTGTACACCTGTAGTGTGTAGTGTGCACATGTAGTGTGCACCTGTAGTGTGTAGTGTGTAGTGTGTATGTGTAGTGTGTAGTGTGTATCTATAGTGTGTAGGGTGTGTACCTGTAGTGTGTAGTGTGTACCTGTAGTGTGTAGTGTGCACCTGTAGTGTGTAGTGTGTAGTGTGTATGTGTAGTGTGTACCTGTAGTGTGTAGTGTGCACCTGTAGTGTGTATGTGTAGTGTGCACGTGTAGTGTGCACCTGTAGTGTGTACCTGTAGTGTGTATGTGTAGTGTGCACCTGTAGTGTGTAGTGTGTACCTGTAGTGTGTAGTGTGCACCTGTAGTGTGTAGTGTGTGTGTGTAGTGTGTAGTGTACACCTGTAGTGTGTAGTGTGCACCTGTAGTGTGTATGTGTAGTGTGTAGTGTGTATCTATAGTGTGTAGGGTGTGTACCTGTAGTGTGTAGTGTGCACCTGTAGTGTGTAGTGTGTATGTGTAGTGTGTACTGTGTATGTGTAGTGTGTAGTGTGTACCTGTAGTGTGTAGTGTGCACCTGTAGTGTGTATGTGTAGTGTGCACGTGTAGTGTGCACCTGCAGTGTGTACCTGTAGTGTGTAGTGTGTATGTGTAGTGTGCACCTGTAGTGTGTAGTGTGTATGTGTAGTGTGTAGTGTGCACCTGTAGTGCGCAGTGTGTGTGTGTGTACCTGTAGTGTGTAGTGTGCACCTGTAGTGTGTAGTGTGCAACTGTAGTGTGTACCTGTAGTGTGTAGTGTGTATGTGTAGTGTGTAGTGTGCACCTGTAGTGTGTAGTGTGTATTGTGTAGTGTGTAGTGTGCACCTGTAGTGTGTAGTGTGTATGTGTAGTGTGCACCTGTAGTGTGTAGTGTGTATGTGTAGTGTGTACATTTAGTGTGTAGTGTGTAGTGTGTATGTGTAGTGTGTATCTATAGTGTGTAGGGTGTGTACCTGTAGTGTGTAGTGTGTACCTGTAGTGTGTAGTGTGTACCTGTAGTGTGTAGTGTGTATGTGTAGTGTGTAGTGTGTACCTGTAGTGTGTAGTGTGCACCTGTAGTGTGTATGTGTAGTGTGCATGTGTAGTGTGCACCTGTAGTGTGTACCTGTAGTGTGTAGTGTGTATGTGTAGTGTGCACCTGTAGTGTGTACCTGTAGTGTGTAGTGTGTATGTGTAGTGTGCACCTGTAGTGCGCAGTGTGTGTGTGTACCTGTAGTGTGTAGTGTGCACCTGTATTGTGTAGTGTGCACCTGTAGTGTGTAGTGTGCAACTGTAGTGTGTATGTGTAGTGTGCACCTGTAGTGTGTATGTGTAGTGTGTGTGTGTAGTGTGTAGTGTGTATTGTGTAGTGTGTAGTGTGCACCTGTAGTGTGTAGTGTGTATGTATAGTGTGCACCTGTAGTGTGTAGTGTGTATGTGTAGTGTGCACCTTTAGTGTGTAGTGTGTAGTGTGTATGTGTAGTGTGCACCTGTAGTGTGTATGTGTAGTTTAATCTGTATTTATAAAAAAAAATTCTGTGGATTAGATGGAAGTGTTAAAATTATGATCGATAGTCTAATAATGCCATTATTAAGTGAAGAGTACCTGATGACTTGTTCAGGACTTGAAAAAGATTGGGACTTGGACTTGGACTCGACTTGGCTTTGATGAGACTTGGACTTGGACTCGACTTGCCCTTCTCTCTATTCACTTGGGACTTGACTTGGACTTGAGTGCTAAGACTTGGGACTTACTTGTGACTTGCCAAACAGTGACTTGGTCCCACCTCTGGTGCATAGGCTACAGGATTACGGCTGGCGGCGCCACTGACCAAGGCCACAGTAGCCTGTGAACCTCTGATTTTCAAAGGGGAATCACGGCCAATGCAGGGGGCAACTCTTCTCTTCAATTTCCCTTCCAAATTACTTTTTATTGTCTGAAGACATCTATCGCAAGAATCTAACATTCTAAGCAACAGCAAAGCAAATGCAAGCTAACCAAAGTGCAGTCGGTTCTGGTTTTGGAAATCACACACTTGCTGAAAGGTCTCATCTCATGGTTTCTTCATTAATGTTGCAGTGGTCTGTAGTGTTGATGAATGCCCTGTGAGCCGGTTCTGGTGAAAAAAATGCTCCTGCGTCTGTTTCATGCTGTTCTAGTTTGGTGGGGAAGGTGGGCGGGGAGGAACGACTGGATTTCGCCTCTAGTCATGAATATTAATGACATGCTAATGAATTCACCTCTGATTGGCTAACAGTACTGTGACGCTTCCTCCAGTGCGTCCTCATCCGATTCTGCCTGTGCTCCATATTCAACTTTACAGTGCTAAAACCTGGCTAAAACTCGAGTCAAAACTGTTGCACAAAATGTCTTCGGAGATACAACTTCATGTGTTTGATCCTAGTATTCGAGTAGGAAGAAGAACCGCTTCCTGATCGTTTGTCGGTGAACGTTGGTTTAATAGAATGGTAACAATTGCCTGTCAGCTTAAAATTTCTCCTAAAAGAGGTAAACGTTTGTGACAATCGTCATCTTGCTTTCAAGTAATAAACAGTTGGAAACGTTTTAAAATAAAGACCTATTTCTTTACACAGTCAAAAGTCTTTGCAATCTTCCTAGTAGATATTTTACTTCACAACACAGGTAAGCACCCTAAATGCAGTTCAGCCACTGACCTAGCCTGCTAATGCTATCGGAATAGCTAGATAGTTATGGTTTGAATTCCATGATACTATCATTGAAAGACCACTTGGTCATAGCCCAATATATATATAGATCTAAATGCAAACACGCCTACCTAGCTATATTTTGCTGGAATTGTACCAGAATGCCTACAGAAGCAGAGAATGTGTGCTGCAAGACTTCTCCGGTAATGAGAACTATGGCTTTGATAGCCTGACATTGGCAGGTTAGCCTACTCTAGTTGTTTTCCGTCACGTATGACAGAAAAAGTAGCCTAAATATTACAGTAATCTTATAGGAACACTATAGTATTTGGACATACTATAAGACTACTATATAGAAAAACTATAGCGGTTACAGGATATTATAGAGTTATTAGTAGTACTTCTACAGTATGTCCCAATTATTCCTATAAGATTACTATAATATTTTGTCCCAAATACTATAAGATTCCTATACTACTTTTTCGTAAGGAGATTGCTCATGTGGTTAGAAAAATGGGCAACACCAGTACCCCTGTTGTCTGTATGACCCTGTACCCAGGATTAGAACCAGTTTGCCTTAGCATAATGTACTCCCTTCAAAATGCACTAAACATTCGACTATGACGACTATGGCCCTCTGTGAGACAGAAGATATGAAAGGTAAGATAAACCTTTAGCTTAAAAGGGACAAAAACTGATGAAACTCCTAAAACAAATATACAAAACAGGTCAATTTTCTATAAACAACTTTTTATTATATTTACATACAGCAGTGGTACTCAAAGTGTGGTCCGCAAGCTCTCTCAAGTGTTCCACAAGTAGATGTGGTAAAATATAATAGATGAGTTGTTTGCAATATTGAACCAACTTGTATGTAAATCCAAACAGTTCTGCAACACTGATGTAACCTATGCCAGTTTAAATCATATGAATCCTCCGACACCATAAGCAAGGTGCAAAGACAATAAGCAAGGTGGTTCAGTAAGAAGGCCTATTGTGTAATATACTGTTGAAGTAGGTCTACTGTTTTTTTTTTTTTTGCTAGGTGGTCCATGAAACACTGACAAATAGTAATATTGCAGTCTATTAAAATAATGCAAACACAAAACAAGAACATCCAAACTATGCACAGAATTAACAATGTCCTTTTTTTGCCAGACAATGCAGACATCTGGCCTACAGATCCTTTGTAAGATAGTGCTGGGATTATTTAGGGAAAAAGGCCTGAGTTGTTGTTTCGGCTTGTATTGTCCTGGGGATCCGAAGGGACAACACACAAAACACATTCGTTGGCTGTGATGATTTTATTACATTGCTCTTTGATTGCGCTGGGCCATAGGTGGAGCCATCAGGTGTTATTGTGGAGATGTCGCTTTCATCCTCCTCCTCCTCTTGATCAACCCGAGGTCTTCTAGCTGGCCTTGGATGAACAGGCTTGATGGCAGTAGAGGTAGCAGGCCCCCATGCCCATGGTGTATCCGAAGTGCTTGTATCAATACTCATACTTTTCATGAAGTATTCTGTTTGGGTTCCTAAAGTAAATAAATGTGTATTACTGTCAAGTTACAATATACTTATAGTACACAGGACATTCACTATCTCACAAAACTGTACTGGCACAATGGAAACAAAAATATTTTAGTGACTGTGGTAAGGTGTATGATGTACTAAGTAGCACACCCACAAGAAGACATTCAGTAATATCAATTCTATCTGTTATGCAATTCATGGGTTTCATCAGGTCCATTTACACAGGTGTATTAATCAAGCACCATGCAGTCTGCATTCATAATCGAGGTGCTTGATTTTATACACCTGTGGAAAGTGACCTGAAGAAACCCATGAATTGACTTTCCAAAACATTGACGAGCACATAAGAACCTGTATTAGCCTACTAGAAAAAGACTTCTAGAAACTAACTAGCACAACAATAAAAGTTAGATCACAAACCTTTGCTTCTAACGTGATGACCTAATGTAGGCTAGAAAGCTGTGTAGCCTGACATGAGGATGTGCTCTGGAAGACATACAAAACACTAAGTAAACAGCAAGTAATCAAACAAAACATCATTGTATGTCAATGGCAAGAAGACAAATTAGACTGAAGTGTAAATACCTGAGCTCTAGTGATAGCAACTTAGCCTAATAGTGCAGGGGTATTTTTGATTTTCCCTGTTTAGACTAGAACAATACCCGTACTTAGTTGAGCATAAAATATTGTTGCTAATATTATTATTTGTGGTTTAACGCTTAGGTTTGAAGATTATAGGTTCAACAAGCTAAATCTCTGGGTAGTGTGGTCAATTTCTTATGAGTGTAGCTACACCAGGCACGTAACTGAAGCATTCCGTTCGCGTTATGTACTGCAACAATTAGCTTCCAATAGGCCTAATCAATGGAAGTAGCTACACCTGGCGTGTTAGTGGCCTGTAGGCTACGTTCGGGAAAATAGACCATTCCTCTAATGGATTTTACCAGAGCCCTTCCTATTAGGCATTCTCTGATTTTACACGTCGCGAACAGAACACTTCAGTTACGTGCCTGGTGTAGCTTCCTGTAATATAGGCTAGCCTAAGCCTAGCTCGTACCCTTTTCATGCATGCTAACGTGAAGAATATGAACATGCTATTTTGTAACAGACGTTAGGTGGAAAAGTTTGTTTGTACTTACAGCTGTGAGCTGGTGGTCAGAAATAAAACAGGCACGATTTTTTTTCCCGCCATGTTGGCAACTTGCTGTTAGCTCCTACTAGCTGCAGAGAGACAATCCCCTAGCCGCAAAATCTTCCAGTCTTCCTGTAGGCGGTCACAAGCCAAGGTGGGCGAGGCCATGAGTAGTCAGTTTCCCTTCGGCGTCATTGGGAAGGGCTCTTTCTGATTCGCTTGTTTTTCCGTGTATTTTCTTTCATTGGCTAATGCGGGCAATGATCATTTTCACGTGCAGCATGCATATGCAACTTGGAGTGAGCTATAGTATTTCGAAAGTAACAAGTATTAAACGGTTTCTCAGTGAATGTGACCTTGAAGGCCCACGCATAATAAGGCCTTCGCCTATCACTCCACACGCCCCTGTTGCACGTCACATTACTAGCTGATCCTGCCTTCTGGCTCCCCAAAATGCCGCATAATGTGAACAGATCAGCAGGCCTGCAAATTTTCACCTCGTTTTCAGACACATGTTGCGGCAAAAAGACGCCTCCTCTTCCCGCAAATTTAGCGTGATCTCTGTGTGAAAAGGCCTTTTGTTGAAGCATATCATACAGTGCAAATTCTTCTTGTTTTAGTGTTTAGTTAATAAGAAAGCATTGTCTCTACCTCAATATGAACTGCAAAGGATAGCCTAGGCTATAGGCACATTTTTTTTTTTTTTTGTCGGGTCAGGTTCGGGTAGTTAATAAGTACATATTTTTGAGGGTCGAGTGGGTGCAGATTAACTCTCCTGACAGGTCGGGTGGGTACGGATGTTAAAAAACCTTAACCGGTGCAACACTACTGTTGTGCATATTGTAATGCAGCGTTGAATGGATGAATAGCTTACATAAGGGTACCCCGCACTTTTCAAACCACACTCAAGCTTATGGTTATTGTCCCCACCACTTCTAAAAACAAACTGACGCCCTTGCCAGAGCCTGTCTACGGAGGTGGCACTAACCCTGCGTGAAATCATCATGTTTGATAGGTTGTTAATACATTCTGAAAACGTTACTGTTCTGATCAAGGTCATGCAAAATAAAGCTATCGACTCAATACGATTCCTAGTCTGCTTATCATGATCTGTTATTCGTGAAAAAAAATCTCATCTCGTCATGTTTTTAGTGTCTTCGTTGGCAGTTTCTTTCTTTTTCAAATATCTCAATAACAGCCAACAAACTCCCACAGTCAAACCAAAGTTAAGTCATGTTGAAAAGAGGCTGAACCTTGCAAACGATTTACATTTATAGACCACTGAAACCACGCATGAATCACATGTGAAAATGACCATCAGTTAGGTTGTGACTGGTTGGTTAAGAGCAAGATCTAACGCCCTCCTCCACCCGCGTACATCGGAACTAGCTCCCGGTTAGCATTAATAATCGTTTACTACTTAAACGGCACCGACAATCAAAAAATCCAGTGGAAACTAGATGGCAGAAGTGTGTAGGCCAGGGGTGGCCAACCAGTCCAGCATGAAGAGCCAAAAAAAAATTCAACACAACTCAAAAGAGCAAAGATATCTGACACATCACAAATTCCCCATCACTGAATGACTTATTAGCATGAGAAATGCTCCGATGTAACAACTGATAAGATGCCAATGTGACCGTGTCTGCTTCTCTGACTGACGTCTATGTATCCTACCTTTACCTTGTACTTGCGAAGGTCAGTGCCTTTGGGAAATGTTCAGGTTTGAAGCTTTATGCATCAGTTAAGTCTGGTATACCAAGTACCAAACTAACGTGTTAACCAAAATAACGTGTTTATGTTAAACCAGAAGGGTTATGCTAGCCTACAAAAAAGATTAATCCTCCCTTTGAATGTCCGTGTTCCTCTTTCTATTTAGGCTACTCTTAGCATCAGGGTTTTCCTGATTGCAACAGTAGCATTACACCTGGCTAAAGAAACAAATGTTTCTGCTTCTTTATGGGCTAGACTTCTATCCATAACATGACAGTAAAATTATTTTAATTTAAATATTGCAGCCTAACTATTGCCAGTACTATCAACTTATGAAAAGTATTTTCATGCAGAAGTTTTCTGATGATACTGCAATTGTGGGGTGTATCAGGAACGGGCAGGAGGAGGAGTACAGGAGCCTGGTGGAGGACTTTGTGCAATGGTGCAAACTCAATCATCTTCAACTTAACACTTCAAAGACCAAGGAGATGGTGGTGGATTTCCGCAGGTCTAAGCCCACTCTGCTACCAGTTCACATTGATGGGGTCAATGTGGAGGTGGTTAGCACCTACAAGTATCTGGGTCTCCACCTGGACAATAAACTGGACTGGTCAGCCAACACTGATGTACTCTACAAGAAAGGGCAGAGCAGGCTGTACTTCCTGAGGAGGCTGCGGTCCTTCAATGTGTGCAGTAAGCTCCTCAGGATGTTCTACCAGTCTGTTGTTGCCAGCGTCCTCTTCTATGCAGTAGTATGCTGGGGTGGAAGCACAAGGAAGAAGGATGTGGGGCGAATTGACAGGCTGGTAAGGAAAGCTGGCTCTGTAGTGGGAGCTGAACTGGAGTGGATCACTTCACTATCTGACAAAAGGACCCTGAACAAACTGATCAACATCTTGGACAATGAGTGTCACCCACTCCACAGCACTATTGTTAAACAGAAGAGCCTGATCAGCTGGAGACTTCGCTCACTGCCTTGCACAACTGACAGACTGAGAAAGTCATTTGTCCCCAGGGCCATTGAACTGTTCAATGCCTCACTTACGGGAAGAGGAGAGATAGACTTCTCTGCATAGTCTGTCTGCCTCCATGTTTGGTACTGTCTGTCCACTAGCCACTTGTACCACTGTCTTTATGCCTCACTGTTTGCGTGCTATATTAGCACATTAGCACATATGCATACCCCCCCCCCCCCCCCTCCATGCCACAGCCGAACTGTGGCCACACTTATACATTTTCTTAAATAGTTAAATATATAGATATATAGACTTTACTTTATTTCTGCATTGTTGCACTGTTGACTTACTCATTTGCACTATCACCATGACCACTATCACCATTGCACTACCACCATGACACTCATTCACACAGAGCACCTTAGAGCACCTTACCATACCTTACTATGCACAGAGAATCACAGGCTCAGTCCCTGCCTCAGTCATTGCAAGCGCCTCTGATTTATTAATCACCACTATGTGGATACTGTTTTTAGAATTTATTTAGATTAAGTGTTAGTATAATTTGTAATTTTGTTATTTGTATTTTAGTATATTTTTATATATTGTATTAAGTGTTAGTATAATTTGTATTTTATTATATTTAGCATATCCTTTATCTTCTACTGTCCTTACTGCTTAGTTGTGTTTTTATATATGATATACTTTAATTACTCTTCTGCTGTTAAAGAATGTGTTTGTGTTGTATGTATGCTGCTGAGACCTTGAATTTCCCCTGGGGATCAATAAAGTATCTATCTATCTGTTTTCATTTACTAGAAATATAGGCTATTTCAAAAAAAAAAAAAACTATAAATCCAAGGAGAAGTGACATCAGTTGAGCAGCCGCGAGCCGCACGAGAGGAGGCAAGGAGCCGCAGGTTGGCCACCCCTGGTGTAGGCCAATCGGCCCACCAGCTTTTTCTACTTTGTCACCTACAGAGTCTGACGGGTACGATCTTTCGAAATGCCATGTTATTTCCCATAGACATTTGACGACCGGAAGTTGGATGGATACGGAAGTTACGGAGGCGGGACTTATTCTGGAGAGGTCTATGGCAAGTGTAGTCACCACCGGCCGGGTGAATAAGGCGAAACTTCCGGTTTCTGAACTGGTTGCAGTTCCTTCTCTGGTTCCACGTGAGGGCGCTCGTCCACAAGTGCAGAATGAATGGAGGTCTATGGAGCTGTACCCCTCAAAATCCACTTTTCTCGGGATATGAAATATTTTTTTTGTTATATTTCAGGGGAGGCAAATAAAATAGGCCTACACACTGTTGACTATTATATTGTTTAAAGTCACTTAATTGTTCTAAAAAGCCTTTCAAACGTGTTAATGATGTCATTCATTAGCACAATGCTAGCGTGTTATGGGCAACAACGACCCAACCTGTAAGAAATAGAAAGGACAAGTACTTTCGACCTATAACCCATGTTGTTGTAAAAACTACAATCAAATCTGAGATTTCTCAAAGACAATCAGGTGAAGGAGACAAATTTGCTGTCTAGCTCCATAGACTCCCATTCATTTTTCACTCATGGCGATCGCCCCCAGTGGAACTCTGGTGGAACTAGATAGATAGATATATAGATAGATACTTTATTGATCCCCAAGGGGAAATTCAAGAAACCAAAATTCGGTACAATGGGACTTAATAGGGAGTGGCCAGGCTCTCCGTAGATGGGCTCTGTTTTAGCCTTAAAATTCTTTGTGAATACGGGCCCTGCTGGACTGAGAAATGAGCTTGCAGGAGTTAATTTGCCTCTGGTGCCAGACACAAAACACAGGGGCACATGGGGAGGAAAAGTCATCTCATCGCCCCCTACTGGTTGCGTTCCTACAGTTTGGCAAAATGAATGGGATTTTTGCTGTCTATGGATTTTCCATAGCTCGTTTTTTTAGAAAAAATATACAGGAACGTCACATATTACCAACCGTCATGTATGTCGACTCCAACCTCTTACGTGTAGGTCACTTAATATTCATTTCTATACAAACCAAGACAGCGGATTCCTAAAAAAACACTAGCACCTACACCATAAGTTTATCTAAATTAGCTATGTACCAAAAATTACATTTTACCGTGACTCGAAGAGCTGTAAAGTGTTGTAAGGCTGCGTACAAATCCACTTGGAGCTCCAGTGGAATTTGAATTGCGACGACGATAATTTGAGCGTATCGAGCGTATCTGTATTTCTACTCAGCGCCCCCTATAGAGCTTATACTGTATTTCTACTCAGCGCCCCCTATAGAGCGTATACTGTATTTCTTGATGATAATCCCTTTAATGGTTCCGTGTTCTTGCTCATTCTGCTGCTCTATACACTCTTCAGTCCAAATGTGGCACCCGAGGCCTTTATCCAATCACATTCAGCCCTCTGGATAAAGGCCCCAAACCAATCAATCACATTCAGCCCTCTGATTAGTTTGAGTGCCATGTGACCAACAGGCCCCACCTCTCATACCCTTTAGAATGTTCAGGGGACTTCTAGAGATGGAACTGAATAAGAATGTTGTGTCCAGCAGAGGGCCTCAGTAATGTAACTAATGTTGCTACATGAGAATGCTGTGTCCAGCGGAGGGCCTCAGTAATGTAACTAATGTTGCTACATGAGAATGCTGTGTCCAGCTGTGGGTACAGCAGCAAAGCAGTTATTGGATTTCCAACCGAGTCAACCCTGACGAGTCATGGGTGAGGGCCCCAGGATATTCTCTTACAAATAAAGATGTGAACGCACTCATGGGCTCATTAGTATAGAAGGTTAAACATAAAGATCCAGGTTAAAAGGAGTTGTACCAAGTACAATGGGAAGGAGTAGATTTGCTGTTAATGTGTTTCTTCTTAAACCTAGGTACCACAGCTAGAAGAAAATACCAAATCACTGCAAACATTGCCAAGTGACGTCAAACCCACTTCTCAGCAGCGTGGCCCACTTGCCCACTTCTCTTCTCAACCACTTCTATTAAGCTCAAGTTGCAAGGCAAATTTAAAATCATAATAAAAACCACCTGTCCGTAGCAGGAGCTGCTACTGATATGTTTTGATACCATCTCAAGTCCCTGATGATCACCGCTTGTGGATATTATGGATCAGGATGCCGTGAAGCCATATATAACAATGTTCCTTGTTTCATAATATTGTTTTCAACCATATTCCTTCATAAAATGACAATGCTGAGCTCTACATCCCTGTTGAAAAAAACCAGCCTGACCAGCTAAAGGTGGTTTGCTGGTTGACCAGCTTGTTAGATAGATACAGTAGATAGAGATAGCTAGATAGATACTTTATTGATCCTCAAGGGGAAATTCAAGACCAGTTAACCAGCTTGTTTGACCACCCTATGATGGTTGACCTGCTAGACCAACAAAACTCTTGCGAAAACATAAATTCGGCTGGTTTTCCCAGCTTATGATGGTAATTCAGCCGGTTTTGTTTGTCGTACCACCTCAAGCTGGTCATTTTAGCTGGTGTTGCTGGTCTATAGTGCTGGTTTAACTGGCCATTCCAGTTTATGTTGGTCATTCTAGCAAACCAGCATGGCCAGCTTGACAGACTGGTCACAAGCATGACCATCTTGCACCAGCTGTATCCCACAAGACAGGCTGGTCACACCAGCATGACCAACTTCCTCAGATGGTCACGCCAGCATATCCAGCTGGTGGCCCAACCAGCAAAGTCCAGCAATAGCTGGAAGAAAACCAGCAAAGACCAGCAGAAGCTGGTTTCTTGCCGTTTTTTTCAGCAGGGATGTACGGTAATACTGTTTTCATTCATATTCTTTCATAAACATATTGTCTTCAACTGACAATCCTCTGAACAGTATGAACATGAGACAAATGCTAGGATTGCAGTATTTATTACAGATATACAATCAAACACATCAGCAAGTTAAAGAGTTGAAATGTCAAAATAATTTCCACTTAATGACCTCTTCCTTCTGCTGTCCCCTGACCTGCACAAGGGGAGGACACACACACACACACACACACACACACACACACACACACACACGTTAAATAGAATATTGGGACCTGTTGTTGTTCTTTAGAGGACTCAGCAGACTAACTGACCTGCACAAGGGGAGGAGTACTCAGCCTCAGCTTGGTCACCTGATTGAGAGAGAGAGATTTCATTGGTCAGGGGCTTACTAGCACTGCTGTATCCATGGCAATGTAATTATACATATATGTAATGCTGGTCTTGGTCTATGGAGTCTTACTGGTCTGGTAGTAGTCATACACCTTGACCCCTGCTGGCTTCAGGTTGGTGACTGGCAAATCCTGTTGGATGGTCAGTTCGTAGTCAACAGGTATATCCTTTCGAACCTGTTTGGAAATCAAAAGAAACACATCACATCAGATGGACAGAGCGCAAGTAGGTGCAGCATGTTTCAGTGAAAACCAGGATTCTTACAGATGGCCTTACCTCTGACAGATACACAAGGATGTGGTCATCTTTCCTGTCAACTCGGTCCACAAACATGCTGCCCTGAAGCTGTTAAAACACAGAACATTATAGATGGTGCACACACACACCAACACAGCGTCCATCAGCAACATTATGGATGGTGCACACAGCCTCCATCAGCAACATTATGGATGGTGCACACACACCAACACAGCTTCCATCAGCAACATTATGGATGGTGCACACACACACACACAGCTTCCATCAGCAACATTATGGATGGTGCACACACACCAACACAGCCTCCATCAGCAACATTATGGATGGTGCGCACACACACACACCAACACAGCCTCCATCAGCAACATTATGGATGGCGCGCGCACACACACACACACACACACACAGCTTCCATCAGCAACATTATGGATGGTGCACACACACACACACACACACACGCCCACCAACACAGCTTCCATCAGCAACATTATGGATGATGCACACACACCAACACAGCGTCCATCAGCAACATTATGGATGGTGCACACAGCCTCCATCAGCAACATTATGGATGGTGCACACACACCAACACAGCTTCCATCAGCAACATTATGGATGGTGCACACACACACACACAGCTTCCATCAGCAACATTATGGATGGTGCACACACACCAACACAGCCTCCATCAGCAACATTATGGATGGTGCGCACACACACACACACCAACACAGCCTCCATCAGCAACATTATGGATGGCGCGCGCACACACACACACACACACACACACAGCTTCCATCAGCAACATTATGGATGGTGCACACACACACACACACACACACGCCCACCAACACAGCTTCCATCAGCAACATTATGGATGATGCACACACACCAACACAGCCTCCATCAGCAACATTATGGATGGTGCACACACACAAACACAGCCTCCATCAGCAACATTATGGATGGTGCACACACACACCAACACAGCCTCCATCAGCAACATTATGGATGGTGCACACACACACACACACACACAACACAGCCTCCATCAGCAACATTATGGATGGTGCACACAGAGCAACAGATGTAGGAGGGACAACTTACTTTTTCAGCGTCAGCAGTGAAGCCAGATAAGATTTTCACATCTATTATCACCATGTTCGTGCTCTGCAGTGGTCCGTTATATCTGCACAAGAAAGGAGGAATAACTATTAGAACGGATGTGTATCTGCACAAGAAAGGAGGAATAACTATTAGAACGGATGCGGTCAGACTAGTTCAGTCAAAGAGAGCAGAAGCAGGCGCTGCATGGAGCTCCATACTGTACTGTGAAGGCCTGCTGCCCACACACACACACACACACACACACATACTGGACTGTGATGTGGAGGCTGAAGGCCTGTTGCCCATCGGCCTTGTTGCACTGTCCCTCAGTCAGAGGCTTGGCTTGAGTCTTAATGCTCAGGGTTGAATGTTTACTGGGAGTGGGGATGTTGTAGAAGAGAGCGACCTGTTGAAGAGGGCGAGAGATGTGAAGAAATGTCACGGACAGAGTATCCATCATCAATAGTTTAGAAACAAGTTCTTTTCCACTGACCCCCACAGAAGCGCATGCAGAGCCCTTCACGTCCACGCTGTACTTCCCAGGAACGTGGCGCAGCGCCCTCTCCTGGTACAGCAGTGTGTTGTGCTGGTTCACATCAAACTGGTGTGTGTCGCCCCCTGCTGACCGCACGGTCACTGTGCCGGAGCCATGTGGGCTGAAGACCTTGGTGGCATACAGAGCCAGAGCCTGCAGTGCCACCACCGTGTCCTGAGAGAACACACACCCAGCCGTCAGCACACACACACACACACACACACACACCCCCAGCCGTCAGCACACACACACACACACACCCAGCAGTCAGCACACACACACACACACAGCAGTCAGCACACACACACACACACACACACCCAGCCGTCAGCACACACACACACACACACACACACACACCCAGCACACACACACACACACACACACACAGCAGTCAGCACACACACACACACACACACACACACACACACACAGCAGTCAGCACACACACACACACAGCAGTCAGCACACACACACACACACACACACACACACACACACACACACACACACACACACACACACACAGCAGTCAGCACACACACACACACACACACACAGCAGTCAGCACACACACACACACACACACACACACACAGCAGTCAGCACACACACACACACACACACACCCAGCCGTCAGCACACACACACACACACACACACACACACACACACCCAGCAGTCAGCACACACACACACACACACACAGCAGTCAGCACACACACACACACACACACACACACAGCAGTCAGCACACACACACACACACACCCAGCAGTCAGCACACACACACACACACACACAGCAGTCAGCACACACACACACACACACAGCAGTCAGCACACACACACACACACACACACACACACACAGCAGTCAGCACACACACACACACACACACACCCAGCCGTCAGCACACACACACACACACACACACCCAGCCGTCAGCACACACACACACACACACACACACACACACAAACAGCTTAGAAAGGAAAGGTGTGTGGAGCACCTGTGTGGAAGAGAAGCCTCCATACGGATTCTGCTGCTTCACCAGCCAGTTGACGATCCTGGAAGCATAGCCCAGGTCTGCAGCCGTCAGGGCGGGTTTGGTGAGAACAGCTAACAGCACATAAGCACTCGTCTCCACTGCCAGGGAATCAGCTTGCTCTGATGAGGACTGAGACCAGTGCAGGAGACTCCCTGAGAAGACATGAGCCGTAGGAGATAGACATTCAATTCAAGTTTATTTATATAGCACATTTCATATGCATACACAGACTCCAATGTGCTTTTAGAAAACATTATCAAATAGACATTAAAACACATTAATAGTAAAATAAAAAAATGGTACTAGAAATAAGAATTTCTGATAAAAGTAATAAAAATGAAAGTCGCCACACCAACTTGGAAAGACCTTCAATTTTAACCAAAAGCTGAGGCAAATAAATATGTTTTCAGTCTGTTTTTAAAAGAGTTCACTGATTGGGAAGATTTCAGTTCAGAAGGTAGGGAGTTCCAGAGAGTAGGGGCATAGTGACTAAAAGCACCATGAGCGGAACTAGTATTTATTCTCGGGATTCTCGGGGAGACCTTTGCTTGAGGACCGTAGGCATCTGGCTGGAGTATATGCAGTGATCATATCAGAGATATATGATGGGGCTAAGCCATTCAATGATTTAAAAACAATAAGAAGTATTTTAAAATCAATTCTTTGTTTTACTGGGAGCCAGTGTAGTGATTTTAGTACTGGCGATATGTGATCATATCTTCTCGTTGAAGACATGAGCCGTATGAGATAAACATGAGCCGTATGAGATAAAGACATGAGCCGTAGGAGATAAAGGCAGCAGATGCACGTGTTTGCTCATCTATGTCGGTTCTGGCACACTGCACAACGTGTCCTACCAGCAGAGGTCGCTACGCTGTCCAAGTGTTTCAGCAGCTCAGCTCGGAGGTCTGCTTCCCCAGCGAGGCTGAAGGTGTAGGCCAGCAGAGCGGTGGTGTAGGTGTTGGAGCGGTCACTGGCGGAGGACTTCAGGAACCTCATGGTTTCTTGCTGAAGTAATAAAAATAGATTATTTTTTAAACATTCTGGTCAAAGGTTATATTTCTCATGAGCGGTACAAAAGGGGTATGACTTTCTAGTCATGTTCAGACAGCTATGGAAAAGATAAAGCATCTCAATGAAACCTTTGATAGAGGAGATGGTTTGAGACAGATTTACCTACCGTAACAGTGCTCATATTCAGCTCAAGCATTGATGCAGCGATGTAAGCTGTTATTGTTACATCATCGCTTACACCCCCCTATAAAACAATGAAAAACTCATCAACACTGAAAACGATGGTTACGTATGTAACCGCGGTTCTATGAATTTTGGATTTCCATCACATGCACGTGCAGGTCGAGTGTTTATCAACAAAGTCACTCGTGACATGGGGTGACGCATGACCCCCGTCCCGGTACTTAAGGTGCGCTCACCCCGGAAGTGACCTCTTGGCAATCTTCTCGTTCGCCTTCCGAGTGACTGGCGGTCATCCGAAATTCATAGAACCGCGGTTACATACGTAACAATTATTCTATTTCATTTCTACTGACCGCCAGAGGCGGTGCTTTCAGCACCTGGATGACAAATTCCAACAGGGTCACGAAGAAGATCTACATACCCTTTTAATGGCTTGAGAGGGTGGCTGTGGCTATTGACCCTATAAAACCTTGCAAATGTGCAAGTCGATGCCCATGAGGCCGCCATGCATATGTCGGAAAGTGGGACTCCGCGTAGTACTGACCATGACCCAGCTACACTCAGAGTTGAGTGACCACGAACGCGAGGTGGAACCGGTAAGCCACTATCAGAGTAGGCATAGCTGATGGCCTCCACGATCCACTTGGATAGCCGTTGCTTGGACAAAGCCAGGCCCCGCGCATGTCCAGTGTGGCAGATGAATAATGAATGTGACTGCTGGAGGGCAGCGGTCTGTTCGATATAGGCTTTCAATACTCGGACTGGGCATAGAAGAATGTCACCTTGCCCCGGTTCCTCTCCCTGGGCTGGGGGCTCGAATGCTCCCAGACTGAGCGGCTGGTTAGCATACGTTGCAGAGAAGGTTTTAGGTAAAAATGCCGGGTTCGGCCACAGGGTCACCCCTGTGCCATCGGAAGTCCATTGTAGGCACTCCCGGCTGACAGACAGCGCGTGTAGCTCTCCCACTCTCTTCGCCAATGACATGGCTAGGAGAAAAGCAGTCTTCAAAGACAACCATTTTAATCCCGACCTCCCCAGAGGTTCAAAAGGGTGCCGACACAGTGCATTCAGCACCAGCGGCAAGTCCCAGGAAGGTATCATCCTTCTTTGAGGGGGCCTCAGTCGCTGAGCACCCTTGAGAAAACGGGTCACCAGACTATGGGATCCCACTGTAACTCCCTCTACCTTGTTATGCCTAGCTGATATTGCAGCTACATACACCTTGATAGTGGATGCCGCCAGTCCGTCATCAAACCGCGATTGTAGAAAACTGAGGATAGCTCCTGTCCATGTTCTTGGCACCATTGTATAAAAAGCTTCCACCTATTAGCGTAAAGCGCATTAGTGGAAGGTGCCCGTGAGTTGTGGATAGTCTGTACCACTGCAGGGTCACATGCCCCTAGCAGTGGTTCAGGCCCTTCAGAGGCCACACCCAAAGTTGCAATCGTGCTGGGTTCGGATGCCAGATCCGGCCACCCAGCTGAGAGAGGAGGTCTATGCGCACAGGGAGACGCCAAGGCTGTCCGTCCAGTAGGCTGCATAGCACCGGGAACCAGACTCTCCCTGGCCACCTGGGGGCTACAAGCAGCACTTGGTGGCCCTCCCAGAGAATCCTCTCTAGAGTGGGTAGTATGAGCGGGAGTGGGGGGAATGCATATAGGAGCTGCTGGGGCCACCCATGCGGCAGCGCATCCTGGCCCAAGGGGCTTGTTGACTCCCTGAGTGAGAACCAGAGGGGGCAGTGTGTTGTGGCTTGAGAGGCGAAAAGATCCACCTCCGCTCTGCCATATTGGTGCCAGATGGCGTGCACCACTTCTAGGTTCAGCCTCCATTCCCCTGGATCGGGGTGTTGCCTGGACAAGAAGTCCACTGTGACATTCCGTGTGCCTGGGATGTGCATTGCCCTCAGGCTCAATAGCCGAGGGTAGGCCCATGAGAGTAGCTGCTGAATCAGCCTCAGGGATGCTAGAGACCTTGTGCTCCCCTGGTGGTTGATATGGTAAACCACTGACATGTTGTCTGTCCTTATAAGGACATGTCTCCCTGCTAAGACTGGCAGGAAATGCTCGAGAGCAAGAGCGACTGCCTGTAGCTCCAACAAATTTATGTTTTGTTCCCTCTGTCAAGGGTCCCATGTGCCTTGGGCAGTTCTGCACTGCCAAACAGCCCCCCATCCGGCCAGGGATGCGTCGGTCTCTACCACTTCTCTGCGAGAAGGTATGATCCCTAAACGAACCCCGGCAGTCAGGAACGAATGCTTCTTCCATGGCTGTAACCCTTTTAGGCAACTGGTGGTAACGGTCACCAGTCTGTGCCTGTGGTGCTTTGGATGAAACCCTAGCCTGTTCATCCATATTTGGAGAGGCCTCAAAGAAAAGAAGGCCCAGGGGGACTACGGAAGAAGCTGCTGTAAGCATGCCCAACAGCGCCTGGAAGGACCTGAGCGTCAGAGCTCAGCCTCTCCTGAATCACACTATGCAGAGGAGAATCTCGCCTACCCTCCTCTGAGATGGGGTTGCCCTCATTGTCTGCGAGTCCAGTTTCGATTCCAATGAACACCGTCTGCTGGCTGGGGATTAGGGAGCTCTTCCCGAAATTCACAGTTAGCCCTAGCCTGGTGACATGAGCGACTAGCAGGGCTGAGTCCCTTAATGCCTCTGGCTTCTCTGTTCCCAGACAAGGGCAATCATTTAGGTAAAGAAGGATGCGCATACCTCTGCCTTGAAGCGGAGCCAGGGCTGCCGCAGCAAATCTTGTTAAGGTCCGGGGGGCCAGAGAGATTCCGATGGCAGGACCCGGAACTGGTAAGACCTCCCCTCGAAAGCGAAGCGGAGGAATTGCCTGTGGTGAAGTGCAATTGGAATATGAAAATATGCATCTTTCAGGTCTATGGTTGTAAACCAGACGTCTTGCTTGACGCTTTGTAATACCTCTGCTGTGTGAAGCATATGGAATTTGAATACCTTTAGATGGCTGTTCAACAGCCTTAGATCCAGTATGGGGCGAAGTCCACCCCCCTTCTTTGGAATTAAAAAATATGTGTATAGAACCCACAGTCTTGTGATGGTGACCCTAGTTGCTGGAGGGCCCCCTTTTCCAGGAGGGCCCGAACCTCCTGGCGTAGGGCCAGAGCCTTGCCCTGGTCCTTCAGTCATTTTGACCCCTTGAAACCTCGGCGGTCGGTGCTTGAACTGGATGGTGTACCCTTTTGACAGGGTTGACACTACCCCAGGGGTCTGCTGTATTCACTTCCCAGTAATTGAGCTGTTCTCTGGTGAAACGTCCGACCGCCGGCCTGTAGACGTCACTGTCTACCTCCTCGCCCCCTCCTATTCCGAAAGGGGCAATATTCAGGCGTGCGCCGTTCCCTGTGAGGGTTGGTTCTCAGCAGGCCGGCGAAACCGCTCTGGCCTTGTTGACCCCTGTGCAAAGGTCCGCCTTATTGGCTGAAGAGTATCACCCGCCGTAGCGGGCCTCTGTCCCCGAACGGATACACGGCGCAGGCTAGCAAACTGCTGCCTGGTTTGCGTTACCTGTAGGCTGCGTTCGAGCGTTTGCTGTGCGGCAGGCCCAAAGAGTTGTCCAGGAACCACCGTGAGACAACAAAGGGCTTTCCTGCAGGGCTCAGACAATGGTGACTGAGCCAGCCATATCTGTCGCCGTGTCAGGGTCAGGGACGACATTAGTCTCCCCAGTTCCCTTGTCATGTACCCAAATGCTTTCAGTGAGGCCTCACTCAGCACTTCTGCCGACTGGTCTGCTCCAGAGGACTGGAGGGTCTGTGACAGGGACAGTATAAGGTGCGACATTGAGTTGCCTATGCGCGCAACCCGCGCCGGTGAGTCATAGCTCTTCCCAATAAGCTCGTCAGTCAGGCGACACTGTGGCCGGGGACAACGTGCATCTGGCCTTAATGCCTCATCAGGTGAAAGGATAAGGGCGGCAAGTGCCGGCCCTATAAACGGCATGCGGTCCAGCCCATGACTGGCTGCATCCTGCATACTAGCCAGGGTTCTGCAGTCGCTGGGGAGATGGGAGAAACGTCTGGGGTCAGCCCAGCATCTCTGTAACTCCTCAATGAAAGGAGCTGAAGGAGGCACGCTAAAAGATGCAGTAGAAGGGGCCTACCTGCGCTGGTGCTGCATCTAAGCCCAGGCGTGCCAGCGCTATCTTCACAGCGGGTTTGATCGCTGATGTGTGGCTAGCAACTGAGCCCTTCTGTGAGCTGTGTCCAGAAGCATCCTGGGTGTACGAGCCATAAGACTCTACATCTCCCAGATCATCCGCCCACTCATCAACCGTCGATGTGCTCTCTATCAGAGCCTCGGAGAGCCCATCCTCCTCTCGGGCACCCCCAGCTGGGGACAGCACAGGGGGCTGCTCTGATGAAGACCTTGAAGCGGCTGCTGCGTGATCGCCAGCAGGCTGTGCTCCCCTTGTAGATTAAGGAGCATCGCTTTAATCTGAGTGAACTCCGAAGCCATGTCTTCTACCTTCTGGTTTAAAGGATCTGGCGTAGGGAGTTTAAGCCTCCTCTTAGCAGAGGCCTCCCGTGTGTCTGCTCTGCGTTTCTGCTTTTGGGGATCCCATGCGGCTCCTTGCAGGGGGTGGTTGGGAGTTTAACCCCCATTCTAGTTGGGCTAGCCTAGCAGTCCTTGCAGCTACGCTCAGGCAACTGCAATTCATGCAAGCCTGGTCTGTCAAACCCTGCCTTAAGTGTTCCATGCCCAGACAGCTTGGACACTTATCGTGGCCATCCTCCAGTTCATCAGGGAGGCTAATCAAACGCAACAAATCAGGGAGGCTATCAAACGCAGTAGGCTAAACAAATATGCGCAAATAAGGAGCGAACACGCGCTCACCTCGCCACCTTAGTTTAGAAATAAGAAACAGAAGAGAGCGTTTGAAAACGCGAACAAACAATCTCATAAACGTGAAATTAGCACTTCCAATACAAAAGCGGAATTCGCTTGAATTCTAACTCACTTAGGAAGATGTTGCGGAAAACACAAGATCCGTCATTAACTCAAGAAGCCCGCGAGACCGCGAAAGCATTTCAATAAACAAAAATGTATTTAAGGCACCCTGAATCGCTAGAAGGCGAAAAAACACCCAAACGATTCCACATAGGCCTAGTTGCCACAGTAGAGCGAGCTCACTCGTAACGGTATTAATAAAGAAAAGTGTACTTACCGATCATAATAGAAAGTCACGTAGACAAATCGCAGTCTTATAAGAGGGCGAGAAAATCGCAGCTCCAACTGTACGGTTTGAAAAGATTCCAGCGTTCGTCCACGAAAATATGCCAACACTCTAAACAACCTGCTTCCACACGAGAAGATTTCAAGAGGTCACTTCCGGGGTGAGCACACCTTAAGTACCAGGACGGGGTCATGCGTCACCCCATGTCACGAGTGACTTTGTTGATATAAACACTCGACCTGCACGTGCATGTGATTGAAATCCAGGTGCTGAAAGCAGTAGAAATGAAATAGAATTCAGCATCCAGTATCATACAGGTCAGACCTTCATTCTGTTGTTGAAGAGTTTCCCCTGCATATTGAAAACACCATCTGGTCGAAGGTTTCCTCCAAGCCAAGTGCTCGCATCCGTTATAACTTTTGGATCAATGTAGACAAAGGACTTTGCTTTTCCAAACGACCTCAACACAAATGCAGTGAGCCTGGGAGAAGAGATGGACACAACGCTGAGTTTGCTTCTGTCCAGAGGTAAGAGCTGTGGTCTAAGGTTAGGAGCATTGTATGCAAGTCATTTTCATTTCTATAGCACATTACATTCCAAAGTGCTTCACAGTTAAAAAAGACAGAGTTTAAAAGATGATTCAAGCATCAACTACAGCCGACACCTCCAGACAAAAACCAAAACGAGAGAAACAGACATATAAATATACAGACAAAATACAAGTGGCATCAAATCCATAGTTCCACAGGCTCAGTGGCTGTTAAAAGCAAGTCTGAAGAGATGTTTTTTTTAAAAAAAAAATTTAGATATTATATAATACATTTTTTTAAAATATATTTTTGGTCTTTTTATGCGTTTAATGATAGGACGGTGGAGAGTGACAGGAAGTGAATGGGAGAGAGAGTCGGGGTGGGATCCGGAAAGGACCACGAGGCGGGAATCGGACCCGGGCCGCCGCCGTACGGTGCAGGTGCCCCAGCTGGGGCTGAAGAGATGGGTTTTTAGTAGGGATTTAAAAACAGTCACAGGTGATGCCGATTAGAGTTCCGGTGGTAAGCTGTTCCAGAGGCGTTGCATGGATACTGAAAGCACTAATCTAATATTACTATTACTAATATAATACTAAGCAATTTAAAGCAATTCTAAGCAATATTACTATTACTAATATAATACTAAGCAATAATCTACAAGCCAAATTGTCACCTTAGAAAACGTAAATCCCAAAGATCTAAGAGCAACGGCAATGTCACTCATAGAACATTTATTGTAAAAGATAATGCAACACCGACAGTGCAACAAGGAACAAGCTTGGTAATGTCAATACACATAAACCTAAAACTAAAAGGATCAGTGGGATTAATTGCCTAAATAACACAGGTTTAGCATCCAAGTTATACTTCAGCCTTAGGCTACTTGATATGAAGCATATTCAAATTGCTCACGTTTTTGCTCTCCGTAACACTCATGTTTCCGCAAAATTCCACACCATCTTAAATTCCAAAATCAATGTTTACTCACTGGAACCACCACATGGATGTTCTTGCTCTACATTATTAGTATCTAGTTGTTTTGTAGGAATAGTACGCTTGTACAGTAGGCCCTAGGCTATGACATTCAGTTTCCTTTCTAAAATATTTAGCAACTCCATCCCTAACGAACTTACTATGGCCAATATCTTTGAAATGTAACGGTCTTGGTTTCATTCCGAAGACATGAAATCTAGGGATGTCCCGATCCGATATTTGGATCGGATCGGCCGCCGATATTAGCAAAAAATATGGGATCGGCCCGATCCGGACTCCCGATACAGTTTGTTTTCAAAACTCCGGTCCGTGTTTTCCAGCGCACCGATGTAGGTAATCCATTCCAGTTTTTCAGCTTTTCCCCCCAAATCCGGTCCGCGTTTTTCAGCACACCTAGCGACCTGTCCAGCATCCCACTTGTCTGTGCATGTCCAACTAAGAATTTAAAGTTATCGAGCAAACATTTCATGTCAGTTGAATTAATATAGCCTAAATGTTAACCGCGACCGCGAGTGTCCGCGAGACCCTCTTACTATTAAGGCTCTTATGCATGTTGCTGCTGACAACATTCGTTAGACAGGCAAAGCTATCTCCGCGATTTAAGATTGTTGTGTAATGTATAGGCACAGCACGCACTTTAATTTTCCTATTAAAGTCTAACAAACGCATTTCATTTCAAAAAGCAACCTGGTCAATCGCTAACAACTAAGTGCACCTAGGCCTACAACTCTACACATCCAAAAGGGCAGAAGCTTCCAGTAGGCCATCATAACTTTTTTTACCGTTTAGTCTGTGCATCAGCGCAGCCTACGACGATGTGAATTAGTGGCAGCTGTTGTCGCGGTAAACTTAAGCTCCTGTCTCTAAATAGTGTAGATAGGCCTACTTGCTATGTTGCTTGATTTTCTGTAATAAAAAATGTAGCCTAGGTTACTTCAGCAAACACAGACCAGTTGTGGCATCAGTTTCGCTTTTAAAACGCAACAGTGAGAGGCTTTTTAGCGCAGTCTCACTTATCATTGATGAGCACAGGAGCAGGCTGACACCTGAGCATGTTGAAATGATCACCTTTGTGAAGAAGAATCTCCCCATCATGCTCAGACTGCAGCCAGGGCAAACAGTAGAAATTGGAGTATGGAGATGGAGCAGTAAAGTGTGGAGGAGATAGCAATACTGTAGAAGGCGTGACAGTTATTTGGGTTGTTATAGCCAATGCAGTGTGTGTGGTAATTTGACTATTTTCTACTCAGGTTTTGTGTGTGTTGCTTTTATATGTAATTTTATATTGTTTACAATATTGTTTACACTGATGGCTTTTTTAAGCCTTGGTTTACACTCTTGAGCAGAGCACTGATGCCAATTCAGTTTGTGTGGTTAATTGACTATTTATTATTTTGTATTTATTTAACCCTGTTAAGAATAAACAGGTCAGCTTCTCATTACCAACCACTGTGGATTATTCAAACTAACCTAATTAAGTTGGCTAGTTGTTCTTAAGAGTAAAACCCTTTTCAACATGAGCATAACAACAAAATAAGTAAATATCTTTAATCTTTAATACATGCTTGGATCGGCCGGTATCGATATCGGCCGATGCTAAAAGCTACAATATTGGTATCGGATCGGAAGTGCAAAAAGCTGGATCGGCACATCCCTAATGAAATCTGGGTGAATTTGGGCCTCAGACTCTTGGTGTGAGCGGAATCGGAGCGGAACAGAGGGGCTGCTCCGGCCTCCAAATTAAAAAGCGCTCCAACAAAACTCCATCCGCTGCGCTCCTTGCTTTGGCTCGGCAGCTCTGCGTGGGATGCAGATCCTAGTGGTCGTTATTGAGTGGAAAAGTTCAGCATGTTTGTGACATAACCGGGAGCACGCTCATTTAGTGATTTAAAAACAGTCAATGCCACTTTATACTGGATTGTAAATTTAACAGGAAGCCAGTGCAGTACTGGAGTGATGTGTTCCCGTTTCCTTGTCCTGGTAAGCAGTCTAGCGGTTGCGTTTTGTACCAACTCTTGCAAGAGATGATTCATCAACTCCAGTATAAAGGGCAATACAATAATTACAAGGCGATTACAATACTGTCAATCTTAAAAGTGGCGCTTCGGTCCTAATTATGCTTTTAAATGAAAGTTTGACTCGGGTACATTCACAAGACGACCCTAGGTTGCATTTTGGTGAGTTACGCTTTAATGCAGAAACACAATTAGCTTTAAAGCACCTGTTCAGTGCAGAGATCGGGGAGAGGATGCATTTGAGGCCGTAGAGGGGGAGGACCTCCTTGAGTGGCACTGTGATGTTTTAGTAGCCATGTGTTGAATCATGGGAAACGGCGCATTAAACGTTACCGATTTGTGGTCAGAGAATGCAGTATCTATTACATCAACCATGTCCAGATTAAAAGCATGTGATAGAACAACATCAAGAGTCTTGTGGTCTACAGGTGTCTTACTTTGTGAACCAGGATGGACTCACCATGTGTTTCCATCTCCTGTTCCAAACGTGCTGTATGCTCCATTAGGATGCTTATAGTTCAGCTGCCTCTGGTATCCTGTTGATTAGAACCATATTACTCATTATTATGTTCCAAATCACCAGCCACTGTATTAGGCACATGTGTTCAACTGCTCATTAACAGATATCTATTCAGCCCATCACATGGCAGCAACTCAATGCATTTAGGCATGTAGACGTGATCGAGAGCACTGCTAAAGATCAGGGGCGTGTCCAGGGGTGTGGCCACAGGGAGGCACTGCTTCAAAAGAATGAAGTTGGCTTTAATAATATCAAATCAATAAAATAATCAATTATCAACAAATTTGATATAGAGGTAAACAGTGAAGAATACGAAATGTGACACATGGTCATAATATATTTCTAGAGAGCTTTGTCTTCTGTCATACTTTGGATGTTGTAGGTATTGTTGTACCATGTAGTGTGTGTGTGTGTGTGTGTGTGTGTGTGTGTGTGTGTGTGTGTCCATACTTTTGACTGGTAGATATAAGTATGTATACTCTTTTGATCCCGTGAGGTAGTGGTAGTGTATGCTATAAAGAATTAAGGCAATTCTGAAGGCAAAAGGGGTTCAACCCGGTGCTACAAAGGTAAATGGGAAATAGTCATTAGTCATGCCTACCACACAGAACTCAAAAGTTAGAGGTGCCATCTTGTTCAGGGGTTTACTATCCAGGATGGATACATAATAATGAACATAGACATGTGCCCTCTACTGCCCTCTACTGTCAAAAGGAAGAGAACATCTCACCGCTTTTGAGGAAGTTGGTGGCCTTCTCCTTAATGTCTGCAGTGAGCTGGCCAGTGTTCTGCAGGTACTGCAGAATGTAGATATTTGGGGAGAGGACGGCCATATTTTGCTCCCCACAACCATAAGGCATCTGCAGGAGGCTGTCGATGTTCTTCAGAGCACGACCTAAGATGTCTCCTGCAGGAGGCATGGAGTGTTGGACAAACATGGTTAGGGTTTCAGCAGTCAGTCAGCCAATGTAAGGCTCTGCTGTGCATATGAAGCGTGTGTTGTATGTGACTGTTGGTACCTAGCACAGACACAGAGGCTCTGGCTGATCCCTTAACTACATCCCCTGGGAGTGTCAGCTCCACCTCCTCCGTCAGGGCGCCCCCTGTGGACACAACATGGAACTGAGTTGGGGGCCAAGCAGGCCAATGGCCAGTGGTCTAATATGAATAAAGGTCTGGGCAAAATACATGGACATAACAGTGCATGCAAGAATAGCATCAGGTTCCTTTTAACACAAGAATCTATTAATACATTCCATAGAGTATGCATAAGGACAACACGTGAACTATAGACACAGAAGATTGGAGCTCACCCTTTGGACATAAGAGCCAGCTGAAACTTCTTGCCTTCTCGGTTCCTTCCGCCTTACAAAAGAGAAGTTACAGATGTTAGAAGTGTGATTTTAGCTCTAGAGGTTCTTGTGCAGGACTACTGGCATGCCTACCTTGACCTTGAGGGAGCGAGTGACTGCGTCTACGCGGCCTCTCTCTGGGACGGTCACCACTTCATTGCCACACAGAGTCCGAGACGGCTCAGCGGCCGCACTCACAGTCACGCTCATCTCTCCTGCAGGCAAGTTTCCCCAGGTCAGCTTCAGCAGTGTCCACTACTACAGTGTCTCTACGCTCTCAGCATTACTCACAGAGTACAGAGGGTCCCAGTGTCTAATAAAGTTACCCACTTTCCTTTAACTCTCTCAGCGTTACTCACCGAGTACAGAGGGCACTAGCGTCCATTTGAAGGTTTTTCTCCCATCTGCACACAGACAGGAGGAGTACTGGCCATCAGAGGAGGGGGTCAGAGTGAAGTCTGATGAAGGGGTTGGAGTCACTGTGACCTACCAGAGAGGGACTCGTTTAACACACACACACACGAGATGCAACGGTACACAGTATTTTACAGAGCCATACATACACACATATACCGTGTGTGTGTGTGTGTGTATATATGTGTGTGTATATATATACACACACACACACACACACACACACACACAAAAATAAAGAGTTCAGACGACTCAAATCATGGGCACCATGTTTCATACCAACGTCGGATGATTCTACAATGTAACCCTGTGGGGCGAATACGGTATGTTGAAATAAAAAGCTAGAGAGGGAATCGAGTTTTTCACACACACACACACACACACACACACACACACAGCTAATTAAGTAATTCAATCAGAACACACTTTGGCTACCAGAAAGTTCAAAGTCCTTATGCTCAGAGCATGATCTGTTGCTATACCATGATGCACTTGGGCAGGTAGTTGAAAAATGTTGCAATATCATGATGCACTTGGGCAGGTAGTTGAAAACTGTTGCAATACCATGATGCACTGGGGCAGGTAGTTGAAAACTGTTGTAATACCATGATGCACTTGGGCAGGTAGTTGAAAACTGTTGCTTTGAGCTCAAAGGTCTCTCCACGGATGATGGAGTAGGGCAGGGAGAGCTCGAGGAAGAAGGGCTGGAACACTGTGAGCTGAACTGGTGGGGCCAGACCGAAGCCCTGGGGGGACAGGCAGAACGCCTCCATCTCCCAGGTGGTGATGGTGTCAGGGACAGTGAGAGGGACTTGTGTTTCTCCAGACCCCCTGTGAAGAGCAACGTTAGAGCAACGTTAGAGCAACGTTAGAGCAACGTTAGAGCAACGGTGATGGGGCTGGATATGGGGAGCTGGTTATGGGGCTGGAGACTAGTGCTGGAAACAGGATCCCTGATTCTACATGGCCACTTACCCGACCTCTGCCAGGTCCCAGATCCACGTCTCAGGGAAGATTGTACGAACAGTCACACCAACACTTTCCGGCACTGGAGCATCTGGTGCAGCATTTCCAGCAACTCCAAAGGCCACCTTGCGATACGGATACCCTATCAAGCAGAAACAAACTCGTACAACATGTGCAGTATGCAGTATGCAGTACCTGCCCTCTCTGCTCCCCCCCCCCCCCAGTCTCTCCCCCTCCCCCCCCACGTCAGGGCACCGGTGCACATCACGATTAACCCCCCATGTCAGCAGCAGAGGCTTGAGGTGATAGTCTGCCTGCATCTGTGGACATGAAAGGTAGAGTGCCCATACCTACTGACGCTGACCAAATCCTTTACATGTTGTTTAATGACAGACAGACACACAGACAGCATTAAGGTATTAAAATGGGGTTCACAGATTTAGAAAATGTCCCTCGACATTGGAAACTTTAAATGTCCCTCGAATGTCCCTTGTTAAATGGTGAATTTGTGTTTGCGCCTAAACAATTACTGCTGACATAAAGGTAAGAATTTCGTAAGAGATCTGATCCCATTGATATTGAAGGCAGTGAATGTGCCATATCTCTCTCTGACGCTACGCTGATCTGAAGGCAGTGAATGTGCCATATCTCTCTGTGATGCTACGCTGATCTGAAGGCAGTGAATGTGCCATATCTCTCTCTCTGTGACGCTACGCTGATCTGAAGGCAGTGAATGTGCCATATCTCTCTCTCTGTGACGCTACGCGATCTGGAAATAAGGTGCTACTACTGCCATCCACAGCAAACTGCTCTCTGCTTTAGACTGGTAGGTATAACATCTTCTGCTTTATAAATGGCTTGGAGGCCTTCGGAGAGGCTTGGGAGCCATTGTTATTGCTATGGCGATGGCATTGACACAGGACTGTAGTGTTAATTAGAGCAATCAGAGGCCTTGGTCAATGGTCAGGTCTACAAACACCAAGTAAATTGAGCCTCATTGTTAAATTAGGTTACAGTGTCTCAATTCAAGGTCTACAGTGTGTTTCATGTTTAAGTGCTCTTACCGAATCCCTTGTGGTACGTCTCCCCCCGGTACAGTAAGCAGTCTGGTGTCCGCAAAACCAGGTTAGTTACAGCCTTCAGCCCCAACCTCTAAAACAGACACAGATGCAGATAGACTCCTCCTTCACAGATATTATGGACATTAGGATATGGACTTATTCTGTGTTCAAGTGCTTATTTTTCAGACCTGGAAAGCTGCAAAGGCATCAGTTGCAGAGAGTCCCGGAGGATAGTACAAAGATCGCCGCGGTCTCACTTTCAGACACTCTACTGGATCTTCAACTTCATAATCCACAAATGAGTCCATCGGCGGGAACAGATCAAAAACCTAGAGGGGAAGAGGAACGCATCATCACCCCCCTCCTCCCCATCACCCCCCCCTCTTCAGGAATCATCACCACCCCCCCCCCCCCTCCAGGCATCATCCCCCCCCCCCCCCCCCCCCCTCCTCCTCCTCCTCTCTTCAGGCAGTAATGGGCAGTAATACATATGAGCGTCAGAGGCCCAGTCCCCTCTGGGTCAGATCTATGTCGTCATGGTGCTGGTAACCTTGTCAGCGTTCAGGCGTTTCCCAGGTTCCAGGATGAAGATGCTCTGATCCACAGCGCTGAGGCCGCAGAGAGAGCCAGGCTGGGCGGACAGCTGCAGGGAGCTCTTCTCTCCAGGAACCGCTTTAGGGGGGAAGAACTGCACCGACACCTGTGTACACAACAGCATATTATCAACCAATCACAGAGCAGCAGAGGAGGACAAAGACAACTTTCCACTACCTTGATCTAGCGTGCTACCATGACATGCTCTACTGTGCTACCATGACAACAACATGCTGTAGTGTGCTCCCATTACACCATTGCACTGTAGTGTGCTACCATGACAACATGCTGTAGTGTGTTCCATGACAACCATCATGCTGTAGTGCACTACCATGACAACATGCTGTAGTGTGCTACCATGACAATATCATGCTGTAGTGTGGTACCTTGTTTATGAAGCACTTCTCCGTTGAGAAGGTTTTGCTGTCAGCCAGAACCGTCTCACTGGGTAAGACACAGTAGGCCAGGACCTGCACTGAGGGGGCCATCTCAGCACTGACGGACAACTGGAAGGAAACCTCACCCAGAGTTACTGGTGGAGAACCCTTCACTGAAGCTTCAGCAAAACCATGATGAACAATCTGTCCTCTTGATAAAACCTGCAACAAACAAGGAAACCTAATGACAAAGTATTCAAATGACTTTAGATGTCTGTAATGGAACCTGTATTCCACATACCATATAAATGACATCCACAGAGTCTGCGTTGAAAGTCTCCCCAGTGAAGGTGTACTTAATGGTGATGGGTACGTCTTTGCCACACTGAAGAGCATCATCTATTTTGTCATCTATTATGGCCAGAGAGCTGGAGGACGCCGAGTCTGGAGATGCTGTTCTTAATCTGGACACAGACTTTGATGCCGAGTCATAGTATGGGGTGTTATATGGTCTGTATGTGTTGGTGTCTGTAGTTAGGCTGGCCTGGAAAGGAAGAGGCATTAGAGATGAGAAAGGAGGAATGCCTGGATCTTCCACAAAGCACCGTCACAACTACACTAGCACTAGCTTGTGTACAATATACACATGACACACTCACACAAAGATTCAACTACACTAGCAGTAGCTTGTGTAGAATATACGCATCACGCACTCACACGCAGAGACTCAAATATACTAGCATTAGCTTGTGCACAATCTATACACAACACGTTCACATAGACACTAGACGTAGCTTTTCTGCAGTGCATTCACTGATTTTTCCAGAAGACTCTAGTGACCAGCTTACAAAGAGCTCAAAGTCCCCTGGGAAAGGAGCTGTGTTGAGAGAGAACTGGGCCACTCCAACGGAGTCTGTGGTCAGGTTCAGCAGAAGTTCTGCATTCCATCTCGGACCTTTGAACAGATGGACCATCCTCCCAGCGATGCCAGTGTCATTGTAATGGGTCGCTTTGATCTGCAGAGAAAGTAGTAGTAACACTTTATTTGTCCCAGAAGGGCAATTATTTTGCATGCAAGGTTAGTCAAGTCAAGTCAAGTTTATTTATATAGCGCATTTCATACACAGAGGTCATTCAATGTGCTTTACATAAACAAAACCAAACAATAATAACAAATAAAAGCATAGAAGGGCAATATAGTCAAAGAATAGTTAAAAGGTAAAGATCATAATAAAAAGAAAACATAAAACACAAGGTAAAATAATTTAAAAATAAAGGATAATTAGTAAGCAAAAAACAAAGGCAAAAGTAGTAAAAAAAAAGTAATAAAAGATAAAGTAGAATAATTATCAAGGCAGATTCAGAATTTGTAACTTGGCACAGTTAGCAGAAAGCATCTGAGAACAGTTTGGTCTTAAGTCTAGATTTAAAACTGGCTACAGTTGGGGCCTTTTTGATGTCATCCGAAAGTTGATTCCACAGCTGAGCCGCATAGCAGCTAAAAGCTGCTTCACCATGTTTAGTTCTAACAGTAGGTTTTACTAGCAGGTTTTTCACCTGGGACCTGAGAGGACGCGAAGGTGTGTACTGCTGAAGCATGTCTGACGGGTATTTAGGTCCTGCTCCATTTACTGATTTATAAACAAGCAATAGAGCTTTAAAGTCAATTCTGTGACTCACTGGAAGCCAGTGCAAGGACTTAAGAATTGGAGTAATGTGGTCAGTTCTTTTAGTTTTTGTTGTTCTACTAGTGCAGGTTCTACTAGTGCATGCACTTCTAGTGCATGCATGGCAGATGTGTTTGCAGAGACGACCTTTTCACCTACCTTGCCCTCCATAACTGCCCCGTCCTCAATTACGTTTGGTGTATCAACAAAGGAGAGTTTCCCAAGAGAGAAGTCCAAATCTATGTTTTTGACCTCTGAACGACTGATACCTGAAGACAAAATGAAATATAGACAAGGCACCTTTGGTGGACAAACAGTTTTCAAAAGGGTCCCTTTAGCTTACCTGTTCCTTCTTCAACTACTGTGGCCTTGAATATTAGAATATCCCTCAGTTTTTGGTTCAAGTCTTGCTGTGTAAATGTTGCCATATAGAATACATAACAGCCACAGCCAGACTTGTCCATCTGTGGGCATAAAACAAGCACAGTTACAATTAAACACTCCACAAACCTGCATCATCACAGCCTCAGGAAGTGTTTGTCAGTCTACTTCATAGCTGTCAACATTGAGCGTTGAAAATAAGGGAGATCCCCACGTCTCACCCAAAATACGAGATCAACAACATAGAATTCTTGCTGATAGCAACAGGAAGATCAGACAACAAAACTGCTGCACTAACTAAACAAGGTGTAGAGCTAGGTCTACCGTTACATGGCCTACAGATTGGCATCAAAATCATGCTCACAACAACCACGCTGTTATCTTAAATAGACTAATATCACCAAGTCGCCTTCAAGCAAGCAAAACAATGCTTTGAAAACATCTGCTTCGCTGGAAGGGCAAGGGGGGTAGCAACAGGACAACAGTAGGCTACATAGACAGACAGGTGCGGTGGTAGGGCTAATGTTATGAGAGTATTAAAATATGGGATATTTTACGGGGAAAAAAATATTAAGATGGGAAGGCAGTGGGAAAAAAGTTAAAATAGGTCCGAAACCCGGAAAAAACAGGAGGGTTGACAAGTATGGTCTACTTGCAGTGGTGGAATGTAACGAAGTACAAATACTTCGTTACTGTACTTAAGTAAATTTTCCACGTATTTGTACTTTACTTAAGTAAAATTTATAGTGCATACTTTTGACTTTTACTTCGTTACATTTTACAGCAATTATCTGTACTTTTACTCAGCTACATTTCTACAACACCATCGTTCCTTTTTACGATACATTTTATGATCAGTTTTTTTTTTTCTCTCTGACAAACACGTTTGTTTTACCGGGGGGTTGCTACCAAAGATTCTGGAGCGCTACGTGCATTCTTAGAAACATAAGCTTCTAGTCTAGACCAGGCAAAGCGTGAGCTTGTAGCCATCTGCATTCGGTAGGCTATATTCACCAGACCCATGGCTACACTGTACATGCAACTGTGTTCTGTGCCTTTCTCTGTCTGTTATCTGCAGCGTTAGGGCTATCCGCGGATCAGCGAAGTTACAGGCTATGCCCATGCTTCTGTCACACGTCTGATCATTTGCGGCACAAATGAATGGTAGACTATTAATGAACCGGTGGCCGGAAAAAACGTAACATTTTCCAGATTAGGAAATATTCCTTAATTGTGTGTGATTAAATAAAGATGCATAGCCTACAATTGGGGGGTAGTAACGTGAGCGCTCATTCAATGTCTATGCGTCTGCGCAAGTGAAACTGAACTTAATCATAAAGACACCTTTCTCAGCAACTTTTCTGTTCAATCAGCATAATTGGCATTACGATCCACCCGACGTTTCCCTTGTCTACCCCGTTAAACTTCAGGCTCTCCTGTTTTGCTGAATGATATTACTCAGCAGATCACCCTAGTAGATAACCAGAATTACAGTCTCTAGAATTGTAGGTCAGAATGTAAACTTCCTCCACCACTGTCTACTTGGCCCTTTAATCCCTACTGTTATAACTTCATTTTAAATGCCAGAAATGAAATAAATGTGTGGCAAACATAACAAATGTTAATTTATATTTTAATGTTCATTTCGTTAATATCAAAATCAGTCATATTGAGGCAACATTTACAGAAGAGTGAATAACTATGATGTGGAAGTAGATCTTTACCTCCACCAGTTCTTCCCAACATACTGATTGTGTGGGATCAACGTCATCGCCTCCAAATCCTCGGATATCCGTCTCTCGACACAAAGACAGAGTAGCCTTCCCTGGCACAGGCGCCCCAAACGTGTACCTGAGAACAGGGACAACACGGGTTACAAGATCACGGCCTACAAGGTCAACACGGGATACAAGGTCACACAGCACAACGCTTAAAGGCTAAAAGACCACACAATCACAACGCTTAACAGGTGAAAACAACCTCCATCAACTGCAGCTGTACTGCAAGATGGGTGATGGCAGATGACACACATTTGCTTAGATTCAAGAGGACCATAGTCGTTTGGTGACGAAGCTATGTCTCGGTGTATAGAACAAATCGACACCTGGATGTCTCAAATTTTTCTTCAGCTGAACAAAGAAAAAATTGAAGTAATTATATTTGGTAAAAAGGAGGAAAGACTTAGGGTTGCCACTCTCCTTGACACAAAAGGGTTGAAAGCAAAGGGTACGGTTACAAATCTTGGGTGTATTAATTGACAGTGATCTAAATTTCAACAGCCACATGAAAGCGATAGCTAAATCAGCTTTTTACCACCTCAAAAATATTGCCAAACTTAGAGGGCTGATGTCAAAACATGATTTAGAAAAACTCATTCATGCATTTATCTCCAGCAGGGTTGATTACTGCAATGGACTGTTCACAGGCCTTCCTAAAAAGACTATCAAACAGCTTCAGGTGATACAAAAATGCAGCTAGGATTCTAACAAAAACTAAAAAGAACTGGCCACATTACTCCAATTCTTAATTCTGTGACTTACTGGAAGCCAGTGCAGGGACTTGACTTTAAAGCACTACTACTTGTTTCTAAATCAGTAAATGGAGCAGGACCTAAATACCCATCAGACATGCCTCCATGGTCCCAGGTGAAAAACCTGTTAGTAAAACCTACTGTTGGGTTTTTGATATCAAAAAAGGCCCCAACTGTAGCCAGTTTTACTTCAGACCAAACTGTTTCTACATATTTATTCTACCTTGTCGTTTATTACTTTACTTTTTTTCTTATTAATTGTTCTTTATTTTTAAATGATTTTACCTTGTGCGTTTTCTTTTTATTATGATCTTGCCCTTCTATGCTTTTATCAGCTATTCCTGTTTTTGTTTATGTAAAGCACATTGAATGACCGCTGTATGAAATGCGCTATATAAATAAAGTCGACTTGACTTTGACCATGATCGCACAATTTCGTCCGAACACTTCCCCATAGGATGCTCTCGTATTTCCTCGCGTATCGGCGCTGTCGCCTCTCTCCTCCTCTCCTCATTCTCTCCTCCTCTGGTTGCATTTAGATAAATGAGACATCCTCGATGACATCGAGCTTGGAACAATTAGATAAATGAGACGTCCTCGATGACCATAAGCTTTGAACGATTTCCGGGGCACTAGCAGGAGGAGCGAGGAGAGCTTTGAGATGAATGAGATTCTTGAATTTCCCCTGGGGATCAATAAAGTATCTATCTATGTATCTAGATGCAGCCCAAGTCACTCTGTTTGAAGATTTATCCATTTAATGGCCGCTGTACTTCACCGGATCACTTTATTTGAAGATGTTATTGTTGTACTTCACCGGAGTTGCCCAGTTGGGGGCTCGTCGTCACTTTTGTAGTCACGTTGTAGTTCATCTGTAGTCTATGTGGACTTTCATGTCCAGCAGTTTTAATGTGAACTTGGGAATTTGCCATTTTTGTCACTTGAAATCTGCATATCCTTCTTTCACCAGCATCTTACACCATATTTTTAAGCAAACACAGTTGTATTTCAGATTGGTGAGCATATGTTTTAACCTTTGTTGTGGCATCCATGTTTTTCACACATTGACAGCAAAGCACATGAACTTCCTGAGAATGACCCGTCCCCATGTCACTTACTTGGCACATGCTTGCAGTCGGATCTCTGCTGCTCCCACACTCACTGACTCTGGGCTGTTGAGAGTCACGTCAAACTTGGGTAAAACTGAAAGGAGGAAGAGACGCCATGGTAACAAAAAAACTTTATTATCCTAAACGTGCCAGTTGGCTTTCCACTATTCTTAAAACATCCTAAAAAACATACTGACAAACCTATATAGCTATACATATTATATATAAACACAAACAAAGCTGTATAGCGCGTCATCTTGAAGGATTGCTAATCTTACAAGAACAGACTAAAAAGGTTGTAGGCCAAATGTGTAGTGAGGGAAAATGTCAGGGACTCGTCACTTACTGGATTTGGTGGCTGTCCGCCAAGACAATTTTCCAACCCGTCTTCTAAATACATGGATGACTTTATAACAGATATATTCTTGTGCTAAATATACAACCTTTTGTGGAATGTTCATCTGCACATTAATATGAGTGTGGAATGTTCATCTGCACATGAATATGAGTGTGGAATGTGGAATATGAGTGTGGAATGTTCATGAATATGAGTGTGGAATGTTCATGAATATGAGTGTGGAATGTTCATCTGCACATGAATATGAGTGTGGAATGTTCATGAATATGAGTGTGGAATGTTCATCTGCACATGAATATGAGTGTGGAATGTGGAATATGAGTGTGCAATGTTCATGAATATGAGTGTGGAATGTTCATTAATATGAGTGTGGAATGTTCATTAATATGAGTGTGGAATGTTCATTAATATGAGTGTGGAATGTTCATTAATATGAGTGTGGAATGTTCATCTGCACATGAATATGAGTGTGGAATGTGGAATATGAGTGTGCAATGTTCATGAATATGAGTGTGGAATGTGGAATATGAGTGTGGAATGTTCATCAGTTTGGAATGAAAGTGGGACTCTGGAGGAGGACTAGCACGAAGGGACACGCCCACTTTGGGACAAGAAGCCACTAACACACACACACACACACGTGTCACGCTAGACAACAACAACATACCATATTGTTTCACTTGAAACTGATGAGACCCTGTACCCTGCTCTCCGGTCACAGACAGCATGTAGTAGCCCTGGGTAGCCTCTGGGTTGAGGGCGTGAGACAGCTGCAGCATCTTACGCTCCGACGACACGTTCAGCCACTGGCCAATGGTGTTGCCACGGTGATCCTGAGAACGGCCAACAAGCGACAGAGTTTAATACTCTGATGAAACCGCACATTTTGAGAAAACAGAACTCTAAAACTTGTGCTGCTGTTGCACCAGTTCAATTTCAGTCTACAAGCACTTTTTCCTTAGACTCACACAATATGTATGGTCAAGTTCAAAGGAATTTAATAAAGGATATTTTCAAGTGGAATATGAGATGACTAATGTATTAATCTACAGAATAATTCCGAGGGAGAAACACAGTATGGTGTGGGGGAGTAAACATAAAGGCACGTAAGATAGATAAATATAATTATCATTAGTAAATTAGATAAACATAATATAATTATCATTATCATCACATTGAGGGGCAGCCATGGCCCCACTGGTCAGCACTCTGGACTTGTAACCGGAGGGTTGCCGGTTCGAGCCCCGACCAGTGGGCCGCGGCTGAAGCGCCCTTGAGCAAGGCACCTAACCCTTCACTGCTCCCCGAGCGCCGCCATTGTAGCAGGCAGCTCACTGCGTCGGGATTAGTGTGTGCTTCACTTCACTGTGTGTTCACTGTGTGCCGTTTGTGTTTCACTAATTCACCGATTGGGTTAAATGCAGAGACCAAATTTCCCTCACAGGATTATACATATATAAAACACCGTTATGTACACACCTGAAGTGTCACCAGGCTGTACTGTGGAGACAGAAGAGAAATTATTAGTGCTTTTATCTTTATTTAAATGATGATCGTGTTTAAAAACCAACACTATAAAGCACTACAGAGGAGAATATTTGGAATGGATGGTGATTACATAGCAGTGCGTGGAACTGCTCCGAGCTGTCGGCAGTTACAGTTACCATGACCTACCAGTAGAGGGAGCCACAGACATTCAGTTTTTATGTTGAATTACGCCTCAGAGAGAGAGGGCCAAACTCCCCAATATGAGCAAAAAGCACTCAGCTAAGAGATTCAGCCCACACACGTACATTTCTGTTGACTCTGTTTCTGTTCACATGCCAGTTAGGCAGTTATGAGCTTCAGGCAGAGCAGCTTCAAAATCTGCCATTTCTTATTTTAAAGTCAAGAGCAGAACATGGGCAGTATGTGTCAATTAGAATATCAGAAACATGCATATGAGAAATACCCAGAGTTCTGGTTTGCGCCGCCCTAAGTGACTAACAGACACCATTAAGCACCAATGAGAGGCAGAATAAATGTAGGCTTAACATATTTTACATGTGTGCAGGGAAGAACATGCCCCACTGTGAATGGCAGATCATTAATCGTATTAGCGGAGGCGACTAGAATACGCTACTTAATAGATGTATACTAAATCCTGCTATAGGAAGTAAAGTAAATAAAGGCTGCGCGTCATGGAGCTCGTGTTTTTTGTTTTGGATGGGTGCTCAAGTGAGAGGACGCCTACCTCGCTACACAAGTCCCTGAGGGGACGTCTACCTCACTACAGTACAGCTCCTGAGGGGACGTCTATCTCACTACACAAACAGTCAGAAAACTCAGCAGGACTCACCTTCTGCTGAAGGGGAATGAATTCCGTATCCATGGTAACCACTCTGAAATGCACTGCAAGTGAGAATCAGAGTTAGAATCAGACCTTGAACTGGACCATCTGGGTGTTTACAACAACTGACTCTGCGACCACATGCAAGCGTCTATAGGAGGACGTACCTGTTTAGCCTGGGCTGTACATGCAAGCGTCTATTATGACTGGACGTACCCGTTTGGCCTGGGCTGTACATGCAAGCGTCTATTATGACTGGACGTACCCGTTTGGCCTGAGCTGTACATGCAAGCGTCTATAGGAGGACGTACCTGTTTGGCCTGGACTGTATATGGGTTTATCTGTCTGGATGAAGGTCACAGGATCAGGTTTTGGCCTGAACTTCACCCGACTCTCTGAAGTCCAGTGAGATGTACGACCTTGGACCTCTACTTTGATACTCTGCACAGAGTCTTTATTTACCGATGGGGCCTGTTCAACAACAGAGTAAACACAAGATCACTGGCTAACCTAGAGCAGGTAGAGTGACCACAGGCTAACCTACAGCAGGTAGTGACCACAATCACAGGCTAACCTAGAGCAGGTAGAGTGACCACAGGCTAACCTACAGCAGGTAGTGACCACAATCACAGGCTAACCTACAGCAGGTAGTGACTACAGGCTAACCTACAGCAGGTAGAGTGGCCACTCTACATCTAAGCAGAAGGGGGCAGCACAATCACCTGCTCATTTTACACACACACACAGCTACGTATCTGGAGCTTGAGGAGTGCACGCTGTGGCCCAGTCTACCTGTGCTTGTAGTTGGACCTGCAGGTGTGTATGTACCTGGCCCCTGCCCTGCAGGTGTGGATGTACCTGGCCCGGCTACTGACCTGGAAGTGGACGCAGCGGTGGAAGTCTGTGTCTGACGTCTCCTGGTGCAGCATCTTCTTCTCGTCTCCGGTGGTCAGATATATGGACATGTGCAGAGTCTCGTTAGGACTCTGGAGGCTGGCACACAGTTTGGCTTCGGATGCTGACCTCATCTGGGCAGGGAAGGTCACCAGGAACGACCTACAGAGATGCAATGTGTTTCCCCACACCCCCTCTGAGCATTCGTACAGATTAAATGACCATTAAATGACTAAGGCATCGTTTCCCAACCTTGGGGTCAGGACCCCATGTCGCCTGAAATTCAAATGGGGGTCGGCTGAGTATAAGGCATCTTAAAATGTACTAGCATGTTACATAAGAATATATATTTATAAAAACCTCTTGAAACTAGTATGTACTAGCAACGTAAAAATAAACTTAAGACAGCGCGGATGACATATTTGATTGATGTGCTTAAAAATCAAAGTACCGCTCTCGACTGGATGTTACACCAGAGATGAGATGCGCGCTCATATTGTGATATGGGTCGCCAACATTTTGTGACATCAAAATCAAAAAATCAAAGACTGAACTGCTGGTCATCCCAGCTAAACCTACCATACACCACGACATCAACATCAAATTTGACTCCCTGTCTGTTTCACCGAACAGGACTGCAAGAAATCTAGGAGTTGTTCTTGACAACCAACTAAACTTCTCGGATCATGTTGCCTCAGTCGCCCGGTCATGCCGTTTTGCACTCTACAACATACGGAAAATCAGGACTTACTTGACTCAAGATGCTACCCAACTTCTGGTTCAGGCAATAGTCATCTCACGACTCGACTACTGCAATGCCCTCCTGACAGGTCTCCCAGCCTGCGCAGTGAAACCACTTCAGATGATCCAGAACGCGGCGGCGCGCCTGGTCTACAACCAACCCAAAAGGGCACATGTTACCCCGCTGCTCATCCAGCTACACTGGCTACCTATGGCGGCCCGCATCAAATTCAAGTCTCTAACGCTTGCCTACAAAGTAGTCTCCGGTTCTGCTCCCACCTACTTGAATGCCCTCATACAGACTTACACTACCTCCAGACCGCTGCGCTCCTCTGACGAACGACGTCTAGCTCTACCACCGGTGCGCTCAAACCAATCCAAACTTTTCTCATCTGTTGTTCCTCGTTGGTGGAACACACTGCCAGTTCCTACAAGGGCAGGGACATCCTTTTCCACTTTCAAAAAACTCCTGAAGACCCAGCTCTTTAGAGAACATCTACTCTCATAGCAACACTTACAACAAGTCTTACTGATCCTAGCACTCACCAGCCGTTTTAAACTGACAAGTAAATGTTAAAAACAGCACTCACCGACGCACTTATTCTTACTGTACTCTAATGTTTTTTTTTAAACTGTCCTAAAATTGTGAGAATTGTTCTAAAACTTACTGTTTACCATGTTGTTAGTCGCTTTGGTTAAAAAGCGTCAGCCAAATGTAATGTAATGTAATGTAAAATAGGCTCACCTGCCAAAAAAGGTTGGCAAGCCCAGGACTAAGGGGATGTTTTAATGCCACTCATGCTTGCAAATGAGGAGATAGCACTAGTTCCATGTATACTGCAGGTGTGCTGGGCGGTATACCGGTTCACAGAATACCGGTGTATATTTTCGTTATGATATGAATGTTTAATATACCGCCATACCGGTGCATTTGATTACACAACGTTCGGAACGCTGCACCGCACGACACTGTTTCAGACAGGACCCCTGTTTGTGACCCTTAAGGCTCAATTTCTCCTTAAGGCTTAATTTCTCCTTAAGTAAGGGATTTATTTAAGGGTGTTGCACGGAATACCATAAATGGTTTCCTTAGTTAAGGAAAAACGTTAAGGGATTTCCCGGCACAAAATTTCTATAGTTTCCACAGAGATTGTTCCACAGCTGTAACTATTTGGCTAGTAGGCGATCGGATCATTCATCTCACCTTAAAAATAAAAATGTTCTAGACATGAACTGAACAATACTAGCTGGCTAGTAAAGATCCTGACTGTCATGGTTGGCTAACAAGACATCCACATGAATTCTGTTCTGTTCAGTAGAAAATGCTGAACACCTGATTAGGCATGAAAAAAAAAAATTCCGTCATATACCATGAAACCGTCATATACATTTTTGGTGATACCGCCCAGCACTACACGGAACCCTGTCCGCGTGCCAAAGACTACACATCCCACCTCCAAAAGGGAACCACAAAGCATCCTTTATCTCTCATTTGGTTCCCACTACCCTCCATCTGATAGATGCCCCCACTACCCCCTCCATCTGATAGATGCCCCCACTACCCTCTCCACCTGATGGATGCCCCTTGCTAGCCTCAGCAGGAGGTACAAGAGGTGATCTGTGTGGACAAGGGGTATGTATACTCACGGCTCTGGCGTTGCTGTGTGTGTGTGTGTGTGTATGTATACTGACGGCTCTGGCGTGGCTGTGTGTGTGTGTGTGTGTGTGGGGGGGGGGGGTGTATACTCACGGCTCTGGTGTTGCTGTGTGTGTGTGTGTGGGGGGGGGGGGGGGTGTATACTCACGGCTCTGGTGTTGCTGTGTGTGTGTGTGTGTGTGTGTGTGTGTGTGTGTGTGTGTGTGTGATATATATATATATATATATACACACACTTACGGCTCTGCCGTTGCTGTGGAGGAGCAGAGTGTGTAGAGGCAGAGTAGCAGCCCTCCAGCAATCAGGATCCTGGTGAGGGCCATTCTGCGCTGATTCTCTTAACTCAGCCTGATGCTCCTGCTGCTGTGCTGACAAGAGGGAGAGGGAGGCATGATGTCCTCGGTGTGGTGGACTTCAGTCTCCACACAAACAAACATTTCCCCACATTACCATGTAGATAGTATGACCTAGGACCTTTCCTGAGTTCATCAGGGCAACATCAGAGAGCAGCATCACCTTTAAAAGCTGCTCCAGTTCCTTTTTGATCTTGGTGATGAGCGGAGGCTCCTGGTATACGAGGGCCGTGTACAGCAGCACACCATCAACTAAAAATGTAACAGAATTCCACACAGCGTAATCTCATTTGTTTACAGATCAGTTCAGATTCTGCATCTTTCCTTTTCAAGTAGGCCTACTTATCTAGCAGTCATCGGCAGCCATATTGCTTGAGGCAAACACCTAATGGCCCCCTTACACCAAACAACTTTGACAAGATTTGGGAAAGATTCTTGAGATTGTAGTCTTTTAACTAATGCCTCCCATTCAAGCTTTATTCAAAAGACTCCACTCTTAAGAATCTTTCCCAAATCTTGTCAAAGTTGTTTGGTGTAAGGAGGCCATTAACCGATCAAATAAATTCACCGGTTTCAAAAAACCCAGAGTCGTGTAGACACTTGCCGTCAATCAGAGACACCCGTTGCTTCTTTATGGAGCTAAATTTGTCTCAATAATATTTGCATACATGTATGCGCAGAGGGGGATCCACAAATATTTCTCAAACTCAAAGATCGTAATTCTTGATTTCGCTTGCAAACTGACAGTTTTATGCGTTTACTAAACAAAGATTATGGAAATTAAACACCACTTATCCATCAAAAAGCTTGTTGTAAAAGGCATAACTTGTTAGATTTAAGAACTAGGTTCGCTAGCTCTGTGTGTTATGAGCAAAGAATCTTTGGTTACGAGTCCCATAGAACAACACTGCCATCTACTGGATTAGACAGTGTCAGCAGGCTACTTGTGGATCTGGGTGGCTTCTCTGCCGCAAAGTTTGTCTCAAAAATACGTGATCCACAAATGCTGATCCACAAATGCGAAAACGAAAACTGTGTGTGCTGGTGATCCACAAATGCAAAATTAGATTTCACAAAGGCAATTTTCAGTTTTACCAATGCCATTTCGTTTACAAATACACATCTACAATTGTGAAAACCAATTTACAAGTTATAAATGATTTTTTTTTTTTTTTTTTTTTTTATTTGTGGATGTCAAAACACAAATGCAAGTCAAGAAATATTTGTGGATGTCGCCATCTACTGGATTGCGATTTCTGTGTGCCGGTGAATTAAAGTAGGCCTATTTATGTGTGGATTTGTGTGACTTTCATGTGAAGAAAGTCTCAAAAACACGTAACTTTGGAAAGCGAAGAATGCGTGTGCTGGTGATCCACAAATGCAGAATCACATTTCACAAATGAAATTTTCGGTTTTATAAATGTGAATTTCTTGTATTTACAAATGCACATCTATATTTGTAAAAATCAATATACGAGTTACAAATATTATTTTTTTTATTTGTAGACATCAAAACACACATGCAAATCAAGAAATATTTGTGGATCCCCCTCTGCACATATACAAATATTATTGAGACCAGGGAAAGAATTTCACGGCGGCCACGACGGCCATGGCCGTCGTAGCCCCTTGCATTGGCCGTGAGGCCCCTTTGAAAATCAGAGGTTTACAGGCCACGGTGGCCTTGGTGCCCCCTTCTTTCAATATTCTGCTTTGCGTCCTACTAATAGCGATTTTTATTTAGCCTGTGGCCTGTCAAAATAATCTTGGCATTCACAGCGCAAATTAATTTAGTCTTTTACGCAGTGGAGAAAGTGACAGCGCAAGAAAGAAAGTGCGTCCAAATTCACCCTTTTTCAGTTGAACTACTCGCGACGTAGCCTATTCATCACACAGACATCACAAGTATCACATGAAAGAGCTTTTTCTCACCTTTTAAACAATGTTAGCCGATAATTGCTGTGTTGAACGGTTCGCGAGAAAAGTAAATAATATCATTCAATTTAATCATACATTCTACTGAAGGTTTTGCGTCCCATGATCTCCCTACCCATTCATCTCGGTGGAATACTTTACGAACCCTTCTTTTAACACATGACAAACCATATATCAGAATAAACAGGAGACCTTACCGAACACAAAGGTGTAAAGCAGTCCCCTGTACAGTTAGCCGTTCCAGAGTAATCCAGTTTTGAATTTGCAGTAAAGTTCGACATCCATGGATGTCTCCAAATTTTGGCTTTTGCACTGTTCCACATGATTTAATAACGGGCCAAATACAAAATAAATGTTACAAATATCGCCTAGATATTGGTAAATCAGAGGACAGCTGACTAAGAGTATGTGAAAGTAGCATTAATGATCACAAAATGCTAAGCATGCATCTAGGCTATTTGAGTTTCTTAAAGCTGAGCTGTGCTTAAATTGTTCAATACATGATTTCATAACAGGCCAAATATAAAATAAATGTTATATATAGCCTATATATCTGTAAATATTAGATGATCAGATGATTTACAGTTCTATGTAATATGTCATGTTTCATGTTTTTGTAATGTTTCATACAGTGATGCAGGTCTACTGCAGTGAATAGGCTAAATACAACTTTGATCATTTTTATAGCCTACTACTGTATAGTTAACTTTGGCCTTGGGGCCCTGACATGGGGCCTTTGTGCCCCCCACCAAATATGCCCAACTGAAGGCCAAGTGGCCTTGCCCCCAGAATGGTGAAATTCCAAGCCTGATTGAGACAAATTTAGCTCCATACTTCTTTGGCCTTGATTGTCGCCGCCATATCATGATTATGTTCTGGAGCCAAATGCGTATCTACAGTGGGCATCGCTTTCAAATGACCACTTCATTCGCGCATTACGCGGCGTGAAGCTGCGTGAAGCTTTAGTACCACTTTCAGCCACTGTGCGTCGCTCTGCCTGCCGTCCCTTACATAATTGTTGCCGAGAGTAATCCCAGCCTACAATTCAATAACAAAATAAATCATGCATAATTAAACATTACCTCGATTTAGGCTACTTGGGTGCTTAAGGCTTGACTACACGAAAATCGAAATGTGCCGTCTACATTATTGTCAGTGTTGGGGTTAACGCAACTACGCAAATCAAAACAGTGGTGTGATAATTGAGCCAGTAGAGAAATAACTGTTCAGAATTAATCTGTAGCCTTGGGTAGGCTTCTGCAGAAAACAATGTTGTTGCCGATTTAATACTATCTGGCGACGTTTTTAACAGGCTACGCAATAGAGGCTTAGACAACTATGACCCACGTTTTGGTTTCGTAAATTAATTTGCCCTACTTCTTGACTGCAATGTAGTCAATTGACTGCTTGACATGTCATTTTTATTTTTCTGTACAATAAACAATTACATCTGCTTTATGCCACAGAATTACATTCATATTTGGCTGACTGCAGACGCGCCACTTCCCTCCCCATATTCCAAGATTAAGATAGTATGAAGTGCTTTTTGTATAGGCTACCATCATAAAAAAATAGTTAAAACGAATAGCTATTTGCAATTTGACAAAACACTGGTCCTCTTTTTGCGAATGCGAGGACGATATGAGCCTGTTGCATTTAGTTAGATGTCCGAGTCACGCATAATGTTTGAAAACCACTGGCTCGTAATCACAATAATTTAACACACGACAGTTGGATAACCTACTTCATCATGTCCCCATGCCTACATTTTTGTGAGTAGCATAGAGATCGTTAAAAACAATAAAGTATGGCTCTCCGTTTAGGACATTGAAAACTTATATTTTTAATAGACTACCGTCGAAGATGCTGACTTGCAAAAGCCTCGGGATAACACGTTATCTCCACTATCATCAGTCATGCCCCTTGATCAAAGTGGGGAATGAAATAAAAGTTTGAGAACCACTGGCTTAACAAGTTACCTACAGTCCAGAACACAGAATCTGTTGCAATATTCTGATGATCGGCGATGATATCGGCAAATGTTTGTTTTCCAAAGTAAGAATTTCACTTCACCATGCACCTTCGACAATACCTGGCATCATTACAAACATTATTCTGTGTCCTAAAACTGGCATATTTTATGACATTGTGTCATGTAAGTTCTTTGCAAAATCTAGAGAAATGTGTGAGGTGGTCAGCGGGGGACAATTGAGACACACATTGGATTGTGTTATTACTTGAACATTCCACACTATCCACAGCTGTGGTAGGCCTATCAGGGGCTGGAGGATTACTGTCAGCGCAGGCTTTATATAAAATTCTTCAACAGAAGGCCTCGAATGTTGTCTTGTTTGTGGGGCGCTTTGCTTCGCTTCTGTAATTTCGGCTTCATTGAAAATGAGGGCTTCCCTCAATGACCCTCCGAGAATAAATAAAGGTTGAATGAATGCAGGCTTGCCCAAAATAAAGGCATGTGGTTTGCGCAGCCTACAGTAAATAACAGACCCGCCAGAATGTGCGTTATGATGCTTTTTTACGAGCAAGATGTTTTTGGTACCCTACGCACACTGCATGTTCTTAAATAACAATGATCATCAGTAATATTCGAACATTAATTTGGGTAAATGGGCAAGCGTGACCACCTTGATTGGCTGATTGGCTGATGATTGTAACGCGGGCTGGCGGGCATGATTCCAAACACCTCCCTTACGATGATGAGTGACAGGTCTCAGAATGCGTGCGCTACACAAGGACGGAAGATGATGAATAACTGGGGCCGTAGGCTATTCACAAAGGCTTTTATCTTACTACTAGGAGTAGGCTACTCCTAAATCGCACTTACAGATTTTAGATTGGAGTTTTCTCTTAAAAGTTATTCACAAAGCCTTTCAGACAACTCCTAAACTAGGAGTGAGTCTTCGTGGCTATGGATGACGTCATTACTCATGCACGAGCTTGACTGAAGTGACCACCTTGATTGGCTGACGATTGTAACGCGGGAATTCCCAACACCTCTCTTCCGATGATGACTGACAGGTGACAGGTCGGAGAATGCGTGCGCTACACAAGTAGTGCGAAGGACGGAAGATGATTAATAACTGAATAAAAAGGCCTAGCCTAAATGAATAAAGAGTAAGGCAAAACAGATAGCTTAGTAGCCTAATGAAACATAGGCCTATGGATTGATGCAGTAGCCTACCTTTGCAACATTATTAAATTAATCTGTCACCATATGCCTAGGCTACAGTTTGCAAAGAGGAGAACATTTTAATTTGATTCACAATGAAACGTTACATTTCATTTACATGTTAACAATGAGTAGTTTTGGTTGTTGTTGGTGGCGTTATTGCATCCCTTTTATGAATGCAAAATTGTTCCCTCGCGATTGGAAGCTCCTGTTGTGCATAGGCTATTTCAAAACATCGCAACGTAAAATGCCACAAAAAAGCTGTTTATGAATAGGTCTTAGTGAGTTAGGAGTCCTCTCGACTTAAGCTGTCCCAGACTTAGGTGCTACTTTTAGGTCTAAAATGCTTCGTGAATTACTTTTTGTGAAAAAATTAGGAGTCCTGAAGTTAGGAGTGCCACGCCCATTATTTTTAGGAGTTGCTCCTAAATTCGCCAGTTAGGAGCTACTTTTAGCCTTAAAATTCTTTGTGAATACGGCCCCTGAATAAAAAGGCCTAGCCTAAATGAATCAAGGCAAAACAAATAGCCTAGTGGCCCAATGAAACATACGGATTGATGTAGTATCTTTGTAACATTATTAAATTATTCTGTTACTATGCCTACGTTTGCAAAAGAGAACATTTTAATTTGATTCACAATAATGTTACATTTAATGTACATGTTGACAATGATTAGCCTAGTTTTGGTTGTTGTTGGCGGCGTTATTGCATGTTAGTTATGCCTACAATGCAAAATTGCTTCCTCGCGATTGGAAGCTCCTGTAGCTGCATAGGATTTCAAAACAGCAGGTTTGTGAATAGGTCTGTGAGTAAGGAGTCCTCTTGACTTCTTTTAAGCTGTCAGAGGTGGGAAGGTGGGATTTTTTGGGGGATGGGCCGGATTAACTGGGCACAATTGTCTGATGGCCCCCCTTCCCCCCAGCCAACGTGAATCGGGTGGTTATTTAATAGGCCTATCGTGAAGATTTTTCCTGCCATCTAAGGCACGAGCGCATCTGTGAGGCCAAGCCTCACCAAGTAGCTCGTTTGTTTACAACTAACATTCCATTTAATTAAACTGCTTTATAGGCTATGCCGAAATAGTTTTCAACATTTTGAATATTAGTGTCGGGTGAATTGAAATGTTCTCAAAGTAGCCTTATGGCTGAAAGCTGCTTGGGACACCACCCCCCCCCCCCCCCCTCCGTCAAGCAATATAACCATACAAACGCGCTTCCTGCACTCATTGTTTCAAAAGGAGTAATTTTGGCTTTGTCAGAACTGAAGAGCTGTGGACGGCACGGCACGGTATGCCCAATGAAAATAAATTAACGCAACGCAACGCAACACAACACAGACCCCGCTTCTCTCGCGTCAGTCACTGACATGAACGAAACACAGAACCCGCTTCTCTCACGGCAGTCACTGACAGTAACCTAGAATAAATGCATGGGGAAAAACACTTCCCCATGACAAAGACATCGTAAAACACTGAAAGTTAATATTTTGTCACTAGCAACATTCATCTTTCCTTTGTCAAATGTATTATGTTCCAAGTACCCTATGCGTAATTCTGCTTCATAAAGTTGAACAAATACATTTGCTTATTTCACAGAAAAATATAAATAGCCAGTCTACAGTGCAGAGTTGGTAAGTTATGGTAGGCCAACTTGCAGTGAACATACAAACAGGGGAAATTATTTCTCTTGCAGCCGAGTAGCCTCAGGTGCGCACGTAGACATAAGGCCGAACATGCAAGCGCCAATGAATCGTGCTTTCGCGACAATCGCGCCGTTAAACTTAAATAGGTTAACATCACTCTAAGTTCGCCTTCAAGCAAAGAAAACGATTATTTGAAGACATCTGTTTCGTTGGAAGGGCAAGGGGTAGCAACAGAGCAACACAGAGACAGGCCCGATGGCAGGGCTGTTATGAGAGTATTAAAATATGGGATATTCTACGGGAAAACATTAAAACGGCAAGACAGCGGGGAAAGTTAAAATACCTGATAAACACGGAAAAAGTTGGCATGCATTGTTTCGGTCCCCGTGCACAGGGATTATTTGTCATACTATTAATCACATATGATTATTTGTGAAATTGTGCAAACAGGCGCAACACATTTGAAAAGGAAGGACTGGTATGCAAGCTCACGGGAAAGATTGATTTAAGAACGTTATCACAAAGTGTGTGGCTGTGGCGCGGGCGGAAGACAATTGGCAGGGGAGGGTCATGTCTTTTTTAACAATTCTGTCGGAGGGTCATTGAACAATTTCTAGCAGGCAAGAGAGGGTCATGCAACTTCCAACTGAAGCACTCAAAATTCCTCCGGTGGCCCCTTCAATAAATAACGATCAGTCACTAGATTGCTGCTGGGCTATAGGTCTTGGTTCTGTTAACAACTCATTGTCAAATGCATAGCCTATCTCGCGGTTGCATCCATTACAAACAAACATGCAATGTGAACGTCTGGGATTGGGGAGAGCACTACATGCTCTACTGAATAAGCACGAAGTCAACCCTTTAAATGAAAAACACTCTTTAATAATCCAAAAAAATAAACCACTAATGAAGTAAACTTGTGACCATCAAAAATCGTTTATCGCTTGTAACTCCGTGATACCAGGACGTAACAGGAAGGCATTTGGCTGAGCAACGGAGGTTAATATGCTCCATGTTTTGTCCAAATGATGACTGTCGTTGCACTCGGAGAAAACCGGAATGTTTCATTCGTCCCCGTTTCAATCATCCCGATTCTACCTACTCAAAACGCAGATAGAACCTTATTATTCTAAGGTAGCGAAATAGCGTTCAGCATGATTCATGCCCAATTAATTCCCCCTGTTAAAGTGTTCGCCTTTGTAGTTTGGTTTCGTGATAGCCTATGATAAACGGCTTATGGCCAAATATGTGAAAACGTTAAAATACAGTAGGCGATAAATCCGGAAAAAGTTCACAGTGATTCTTTCATAATCACTTTGGAGGGTCATAGAAAAATGTATTGCTGGCGAGGGAGGGTCACGTCTTTTTGGACTAATGCTCCCAAAACTCCTCCGGTAGCCCCTTAAATAAATAACGAACAGTCCCTAATGAAGTAAACTTGTGACCATCAAAAATCGTTTATCGCCTGTAACTCCGTGATAACAGGACGTAACAGGAAGGCATTTGGCTGAGCAACGGAGGTTAATACTCCAAATGATGTCTGTCTATCATCGTTGCACTCGGAGAAGACCAGAATGTTTCATTTGTCCTGCGTCTACGGCTGCAAACGGGATTCACTCGCAGTTAACCAAATATTTCTTTATTAGGGCAGGGCAGGCATATTTCTGGCTATTACATTATTTCTAAACCAGTCTGCTAAAGTCTGTAGTGAAGTCTGTGTAGGGTTTTCCAGGCTCCATTTCTTTTTACGAGACACCCTGCTCACTTGAGCCATCTACCGGTTGTTTGGGTTGTTGCAGCGTCTCACTGGAAAAATACAAATTAAAGTCGCGTGATACCGCATGGACCGCGAGTGAGTCGAAGCACTGCCCACTGTAGCTTTCTAATATCCATTTTCGCCGCCAGTTCTCAAGGCTACATTGCAGGCACAGATAGCCTACTCAACAATATCCTAGCCTACTTTGCAATAACTAAATAGTTAATGTTTAGGACCAATTAAGTGAAATTGGACAATTTCCCGCGGTACACCTGATCTCTCACGGCACACTGGTTGAAAATCACTGAGTTAGGGGGATCATGTAGCCTAGAAATCTAGACGCTCCCCAGCAGGGCTACAATTACATTTGCTGCCAGGGCTAGTCTAGCAACTCTCCGTTGGCTTGTGAGCTCCAGAAATCGAAACTTAATCAGGGCATTGAAATTGTGTATAGAGTCGTTTGGTGGGCTTAACATAATGATTGATGGCAGAGCTTCAACGGTTTGGCTTGAATTCCCTGCTACTTGAAAACAAATATCCTATTGCGTCCTATTGCTTGCAGAGGGAATTTGAAAGACAACTGATTATTCCGCCCCTCGGACTGAGCACTGCGAACGGTGAGTGCCCAGACCCTACATTTTAATGTGGGTCTGGCTCGCCAGGCTAGGGATCATGGTAAATAAAAGTTGAATTTTCCCTTGGGGATCAATAAAGTATCTATCTATCTATCTAAGTGGAGCCTCCAATGTGCTTAATGTAATAAACGTGTGTGTGCTGGTAGTGTAATGTTTGTTCACATTTAAGGAATGAATGCAATCGTGCCAATCGGATCCCTGTCAGCGTGTCGTCAGATATCAATAGCTGCGTGGGATGACTTGGCCTATGATCAATACTTTTGTCCCAAAAAGGACCAGGACTGTAACATAAAGATACACAAAGGACTTGAATGGCTGACTGGTAGTAGCTTACTTTTTAAAGAGTCTGCAGAGATGAAAGTAGCCACAATGGATAAACCGTTGGGTTTTAAATTGTTAAAGCTCGCAAACATAAACTTCTCCATTTGAATCTCCTGGCCCCCACCCCATCTCAACATGTCCGCGAGGTTTTCGGAGGCCTACGAAGGGCAAACTTTACTGCGCAGTCTGAGGACACCGAGTTAACCAGCATGCAGGTAAACGCCTCCACATCGCCCCTCTTGCGCGGCTGAACACAACGCAACAACTTTCCCAAACATTTGGACGGATTTAATGTAAATTATAAAGGAAAGCGCTCGTTTGTGGTCCAGATAAATGAATGTTAATGCGTCTATTCCATCTACATATCACAATTATGAAATCCACAATGTGAATTGTTTTATCAAACTTTTTCCCGAGTGAGTCTGAAGTAGAGGCTTGCTTTACCTGATAGGCTCCAATATCTATGAGGCTGGCGTCGCACCGCGGTAGAGCCTGAAGTTAAACGTGTAGCGTGTCTCACCTGTAGAGAGTGCGGCGTTGGGGAACGGGACCGCGTCTACCACGTGTTCGTCAGTGAGTCTGAAGTAGAGGCTTGCTTTACCTGATAGGCTCCAATATCTATGAGGCTGGCGTCGCACCGCGGTAGAGCCTGAAGTTAAACGTGTAGAGTGTCTCACCTGTAGAGAGTGCGGCGTTGGGGAACGGGACCGCGTCTACCAAGTGTTCGGTGCTGTGTTGCGCCTGCGCCACATTAGATAAACGGTATGTGGGCGTGCTCAGCAACGTCCTTCGCTGCGAGCCTTACTGGCAGTCTGATGTGCAAGAAATGTAGGCCTATTCCCTTCACTTGAGAGTGGACGACTTAATGTAAAATGACATGTGCAGCCATGGGCATTTAATTCAGCGTGTTTGTGTTCTGTGTGTGTGAATGACGAAGAGAAGTCCATGGTGCAGTGCGAAAGTTAGAATAGGCCTATTAGGCCAGTCAATCTAGCCCAAAAAGAAAATTGCAACAGAAATGCCTTATAGTTTTTATTGGTCCTAATACCCTCCTGAATCATATACTAAAAGTCTTCCGCCGAGGATGGAGTGGAACATATTTTTTTTTTATTATTTTTTTAGATTAAAGGCCAAAGTTGTGCTCAACACTCTAATAGGGGGGGGAATAATTTATATCACTATGAAACTTCTCCAGTTGATTAATGACATCATACCAAAGACAAAATGTATTACAAGTTTTTGAGATTTTATGTTTATATATGCAAATTAACAGCAGCACCTGTACCGTGGTGGAACACAGCAGCTGTTCCGGAGCATAGGGTAGCGTAGGGGGAGTGAATCCAGTAAATGGTGGCAAAGATCTGTTTGACCAACCTTCTACTTGAGTACGTTTTCAACTCACTCCTACAGTGTGTTAGTTAGAACATATTCTCGTCATGGAATGGATACACAGTAAACATACACTCTAACACTACACCTGTTTTGTAATCATTTATCAGTGACACACAACTACACCTGTTTATAATCATTTATCAGTGATACTACACCTGTTTATAATCATTTATCAGTGAGATACTACACCTGTTCAAAATTAGCATCACTGGAACAAAGAACCTACTGAAATACACAAGACACATAAAAACTACACACACACGGCTATCATAAAAAATATAACACACACAAACACAAGGCTTTCCTAAAAATATAACACACACACACACACAAGGCTTTCCTAAAAATATAACACACACACACACACACAAGGCTTTCTTAAAAATATAACACACACACACACACACACAAGACTTTCCTAAAGTATATAACAAACACACACACAAGTCTTTCATAAAGAATATAACACACACAAGGCTTTCTGCCAGAGGCACAGTTTTTGTTTTTATTCAAAGCCAGTGATGTCAGATAAGATTGAACGGGTTGATATGTTGCCCCAAACTAAGATCCCAGCCAATCAGGGCTCACTGATCTAAGATCCCAGCCAATCAGGATTCACTGACCAGGAGCCAGTAGTTCTGCTGCAGGTGAGTCTCGTGCTGCAGGTGAGTCTCGTGCTGCACACACTTCAGGTGCAGTGAGCTCCATCAGGGGCACACATCATCATCATCATCATCATCATCATCATCACACACACACACACACATCAGGACATCACCACCATCATCACCGCCGCCGCCATCACACACACACACACACACACACACGTCAGGTCATCACCACCATCATCATCACCATCACACACACACACACATATCAGGTCATCACCATCATCATCATCATCACCATCACACACACACATACATACAAACACACACACACACAGACAAACACACACACACACAGACTCATCACCTCTCTTTCTGTTAGAAATACTTTGTGAATGTTGCAGCCCACAGTTTATTACCTTTCACTAATAAACACACACTCTAGAGCGCGGTCAGGGGGTACACGTATAAATCAGCGCTCTGATCGGCCAGTAGGGGGCAGCACTAGAGGGTCAGGGGGTACACGTATAGATCGGCCCTCTGGTCGGCCAGTAGGGGGCAGCACTAGAGGGTCAGGGGGTACACGTATAGATCGGCGCTCTGGTCGGCCAGTAGGGGGCAGCACTAGAGGGTCAGGGGGTACACGTATAGATCGGCGCTCTGGTCGGCCACCACCACGCTGGGTGTGCCCTGGAGCAGGGCGGGGCAGACCCAGTTCACTTTGTCCGTGTGTGTGAAGCTGAGAGCGGGTCCGGTACTCTCCTGTGTCCCTGGGCCTGCCCCACACACACCCGCCTCGGCCCCCTCACACACACCCTCCCCCGCGGCTGCACTCTCTGGGCCACCTGCATGCTCCTCCCCCAGGGGCGTGGCTGTGGCTGGTGGGTGTCGGCCCTTCGGCCTGATTCTGGCTTTCCTGCGGCTGGCTGGCGGTCGGCTGCTGTTGCTGGCCTTGGCCTCCGGGGGGCGCGCGTGAGCGCTGACGTCCCACAGGGCCACCAGGCCGTCGTTGCCGGCGGAGAGCAGCCAGTAGGGGTGCGGCAGGAAGTGGACGAAGTGGGCCTGCGAGGCGCCCTGGCTGTGGCCCTGTAGCGCCCCCTGGTGGTCCAGATGAGACCCTGTGCCCACGCGCAGCAGGTGCAGACGGCCATCCTCGGCAGCGCAGGCCAGCAGATCCCCACAGGAGGAGGCGGATGGGCCTGCGGGGGGTTGAACTGGATGGGCAGTGGGCCAGCGGGGGGTTGAACAGCTGACCGGGACGACCCGCCTGTTCCGCCTGCTCATGGGAGTCCTGCAGGTCCACTGCCCACAGCGGCCGAGTCTTCTGCAGGTTCCACAGCAGCACCTGCAACACACACGTTTAGTTGCCATAAAATGGTCACGACGCTGTAGGAATGGCAGCATAGCTACGCCGTGGAGTTGACGTAGAAGCATGTTGAGCCCTTAAAGTTTAACACCATGACCTGCACGAGGGGTAAAGGAGTATCTAATAGCAGTAAAGTTTAACACCATGACGTGCACATTAGGAGTATCTAATAGCAGTAAAGTTTAACACCATGACGTGCACATTAGGAGTATCTAATAGCAGTAAAGTTTAACACCATGACGTGCACATTAGGAGTATCTAATAGCAGTAAAGTTTAACACCATGACGTGCACATTAGGAGTATCTAATAGCAGTGAAGTTTAACACCATGACGTGCACATTAGGAGTATCTAATAGCAGTAAAGTTTAACACCATGACGTGCACATTAGGAGTATCTAATAGCAGTAAAGTTTAACACCATGACGTGCACATTAGGGGCAAAGGTAACACCTGCGCTTACAGATGAAGAGGCTACCAATCATAGCTGACCCTCTCCCAGAGCATCTGTTTACTGTGTGTGCTATTGAGCATGTTTACTGTGTGTGCTATTGAGCACGTTTACTGTGTGTGCTATTGAGCATCTGTTTACTGTGTGTGCTATTGAGCATGTTTACTGTGTGTGCTATTGAGCATGTTTACTGTGTGTGCTATTGAGCATGTTTACTGTGTGTGCTATTGAGCACGTTTACTGTGTGTGCTATTGAGCATGTTTACTGTGTGTGCTATTGAGCATCTGTTTACTGTGTGTGCTATTGAGCATGTTTACTGTGTGCTATTGAGCATCTGTTTACTGTGTGCTATTGAGCATGTTTACTGTATGTGCTACTGAGCATCTGTTTACTGTGTGTGCTATTGACCGATCCCAAGCCCCTCCTCCCATTGTCAGTCCCATAGTTACTGTTGCTAAGTCGGACAAGTTTGCAGGAAAGTGTGCGAGAACGCGTGTTCAACATGGGGACGCAGCACTCCCATTTAGCCGAGTGCAACAGTGTATGCTGGATTTCTGGGGGTCAAGTAATCTTGACATATTCAAAAAACAGAGGCCAGAAAGGCCTTCAGTATGCAGATGTACACATTCACAATGTCTGCTGTTATCAACGAGGTGGAACACCACAAATTGAGGACAAACAAATCCGGTGTCGTGGATCTTAATGGGATGCATGTTAACTGGGGATAAACAATTAGCACGTTATCACGAGCAGGTAGTTTACCTTATTTGCTGCAGATGTGACTGATTCAATAAACAGGTCTGTGCAAAAATATGGTGTTGACGTGTCCATAACAAAATCTAACCATATTTCGAGGATTAATAGAAGACGGGACCAAGTGCTGCAGATCCAAGTTCCCACGCAACTTGGGAGAGTGACTAGCCAAGCAGCTCATGTTGGGGAGGTGGAGAGATAGCTTCTCTTCGGTAGGCCGATAGCCTACTTATTATTTTGAATGGCTGCTTTAGAAGGAAGAGTTCAAATAAACATGATACAAGTGTATTGAAAAAAAAAACCACTCCGAGTTCAAACCCATGCCTATCACGTTTGACATATCTGCAGTTTGCAGACGTGATTTGTCTTGCACTAGACTTGCCCGCTTATGCTATAATTAATTTAAACGTGGGCAATGTAGTAGCCTTTGTCTAATATGGGCGATTTCGAGACTGCATAGTTTTGAATCTGCACATGATTCGATCTTTAGAAGACATTGGCTATCTCTCGTTCAGCCATCAATAATGCATCGCAGTATAGGCTATTATTGCGTTTGTTGAAAAAATGATCATTAGCTTATTTCTGTGAACAGTCTTCTATCCCAAGTTAAACATGGCAAGGTAGCAAAGCTGAAAGTATTCTTGTTGTGTGTAAGGCGATACGTGATTGAAGGTGTATTCTTTTGCGCGTCTTCCAATCGTATGAATATGCGAGTTCAGTTCCTGCAAGGTAGGTATAATTTTTTGCGTAGGCTTATGTTGTCGTTTCATCAGTGGAAACCATATTTAGTTATGTTTTTGTGTGTAGCCTAGTTATGAACACAAATAAAGGGAACATTTTCGTACACACTCAGATTTCTTTACTGAAAAGTAGCAGCCTATCCAAAGTTATGCAAAGGTTGTTATGCAAAGTTAGGCCTATGTGTGTTAACGTTTCACACGGTCAGGATATCGGATGTCACTTCTACAAGTATCCCAGGCTTATCTTTGAACCTTTTTGAGCTCTTTAGTTATTTAGTTACTTAAGCTACTCGCAAAAGAAGCATTATAGCATTCGCATAACTGGCGTATTGTCATACCGAATGGCCACTAGAAATTTCAAAATTGACCGAGGTTGACCGAGGTCCTCCGAAGTCCTCATTGTGACATAGCAAAAGGGGGCGGGGCTTGGGATCGGTCAATTGAGCATGTTTACTGTGTGCTATTGAGCATCTGTTTACTGTGTGCTATTGAGCATGTTTACTGTGTGTGCTACTGAGCATCTGTTTACTGTGTGTGCTATTGAGCATCTGTTTACTGTGTGTGCTATTGAGCATCTGTGTACTGTGTGTGCTATTGAGCATGTTTACTGTGTGTGCTATTGAGCATCTGTTTATACTGTGTGCTATTGAGCATCTGTTTATACTGTGTGTGCTATTGAGCATCTGTGTACTGTGTGTGCTATTGAGCATGTTTACTGTGTGTGCTATTGAGCATCTGTGCTGGCGGGTAACGGATGAGAACCAAAACGGTTTTGATATTAACACGGGTGACGGGTCGGATCTGGTGCTGAACTTGGCAGGTGTGGGCATGGACCTGTGCAGGACTCTGGAGCAGAGTGACCCGTGCTCTGATCTGCGCAGGCCAATTCTTCTGACCAGTGCTAATCATTCGTGTTTGGAGTCGAGTTGAATACAGTTCCTCTGGAGTTGTGGGCATTGAGATGTATTTGTCTGCTGATGTGATGGTTGTATGATGTGATGGTTGTAAGCAAGTAAGTAAGTGTAAGTAAGTCTTTGGGCAACCAGAGAGCATCGGTGACACATACATAAAAAAGATGTCATACAAGCTACAACAATTATAGACCATTTTACATAGACTCACTATACATCGTACATAGTACATGGAACACAGGCATTACCCAAGCACACACACACACACCCTTACCTGCATGTCGAGTCCAGCAGACACCAGGCTTTGCGGTCTTTGCGGTCGGAAGGCGACAGATGAGCAGATGTTTGTGTGTCTGCGCAGCGTGCGGACAACTTTCCCGTTCTGCACCTCCACGATCCTCACGGCGCCCGAGTCGTCACCCGCAGCCAGCATGGTGCCCGTATCGTTGAACGACAGCCCGTTTATCTCATCTTCACCGATTCCGCTCAGATGCTCTACGGGCTCTTTCAGGTTCCTGGGGTCCAACACACTCACCGCCTCCCCGTGCGGTACGTACAGGAGGCCGGGCGCCGCTGGGGAGAGGATCAGCACTGCGTCCATGATGCGCATGATCAGGTGAGGCGGCTTCCCCAGCTTCCGCACTGTGGCGATGTCCGCCGGCTTTATAGTCTGGACACAGGACGACAAAACAACGAAATCAGACCAGCGATCTACAATGGGATGGTGCACACTGACATAGCACGCAATATAACCACTGACCATTTGGTCAATTATTTTGGTCAGTTATTATTTTTTACATGTGTATGCACATATAAAATTCGATATAATGTTTACAAAAAAGATTATACAACAATTGGGTTCTATGGAACTATTTATTTGTTTCTGATTGGCCGAGAGACTTTCCATGAGTTGGAATATCCCTGGACATTTCAACTCAGACTTTGCACAGCTAATAATAAATCACTCCGCGATACAATGCGAAGATTTGACACAATTTGACGTATAATTAAGCAATATAGCACGAGTGAGAGTGGGCCTCCGGCCTCGTGGCTACGGCCGAACAACACCCGTGGGAATATCCATGACCAACCCCACTCTCACTCGTGCTATATTGCTTAATTATACGGGATTTTGGTGGGGGGTTGGTGTGTTTGTGTGTGTGTGTGTGTGTGGGGGGGGGGGGGGTTGTGTTCAAATGTTACCATTTTATGCGTATGCACTGTACGCACTTTATAAATAAAACACAAGATAGGAAAGATTATGTGGTTGGATGTAGGGCCCTCTAGGTCCCATTAAACCTGAGGCCCCCTAAGTGCCTTGAAAAGGTCCTGTGTGTATCTGTAGTGTGTATCTGTAGTGTGTAGTGTGTATCTGTAGTGTGTGTGTATCTGTAGTGTGTAGTGTGTACCTGTAGTGTGTATCTGTAGGGTGTATCTGTAGTGTGTAGGGTGTGTACCTGTAGTGTGTAGTGTGTACCTGTAGTGTGTAGTGTGTACCTGTAGTGTGTACCTGTAGTGTGTATGTGTAGTGTGTAGTGTGCACCTGTAGTGTGTAGTGTGCACCTGTAGTGTGTAGTGTGTATGTGTAGTGTGCACCTGTAGTGTGTAGTGTGTATGTGTAGTGTGCACCTGTAGTGTGCAGTGTGTGTGTGTACCTGTAGTGTGTAGTGTGCACCTGTAGTGTGTATGTGTAGTGTGCACCTGCAGTGTGTAGTGTGTATGTGTAGTGTGTGTGTGTAGTGTGTAGTGTACACCTGTAGTGTGTAGTGTGCACCTGTAGTGTGCACCTGTAGTGTGTAGTGTGTACCTGTAGTGTGTAGTGTGTAGTGTGTATGTGTAGTGTGTACCTGTAGTGTGTAGTGTGCACCTGTAGTGTGTATGTGTAGTGTGCACGTGTAGTGTGCACCTGTAGTGTGTAGTGTGTATGTGTAGTGTGCACCTGTAGTGTGTAGTGTGTATGTGTAGTGTGTAGTGTGCACCTGTAGTGTGCAGTGTGTGTGTGTACCTGTAGTGTGTGTAGTGTGCACCTGTAGTGTGTATGTGTAGTGTGCACCTGTAGTGTGTATGTGTAGTGTGTGTGTGTAGTGTGTAGTGTACACCTGTAGTGTGCACCTGTAGTGTGCACCTGTAGTGTGTAGTGTGTAGTGTGTATCTATAGTGTGTAGGGTGTGTACCTGTAGTGTGTAGTGTGCACCTGTAGTGTGTAGTGTGTACCTGTAGTGTGTAGTGTGTATGTGTAGTGTGTAGTGTGTACCTGTAGTGTGTAGTGTGCACCTGTAGTGTGTACCTGTAGTGTGTAGTGTGCACCTGTAGTGTGTATGTGTAGTGTGCACGTGTAGTGTGCACCTGTAGTGTGTAGTGTGTATGTGTAGTGTGCACCTGTAGTGTGTAGTGTGTATGTGTAGTGTGTAGTGTGCACCTGTAGTGCGCAGTGTGTGTGTGTACCTGTAGTGTGTAGGGTGCACCTGTATTGTGTAGTGTGCACCTGTAGTGTGTATGTGTAGTGTGTATGTGTAGTGTGCACCTGTAGTGTGTAGTGTGTATCTATAGTGTGTAGGGTGTGTACCTGTAGTGTGTAGTGTGCACCTGTAGTGTGTAGTGTGCACCTGTAGTGTGTAGTGTGTATGTGTAGTGTGTAGTGTGCACCTGTAGTGTGCAGTGTGTGTGTGTACCTGTAGTGTGTAGTGTGCACCTGTAGTGTGTATGTGTAGTGTGCACCTGTAGTGTGTAGTGTGTATGTGTAGTGTGTGTGTGTAGTGTGTAGTGTACACCTGTAGTGTGTAGTGTGCACATGTAGTGTGCACCTGTAGTGTGTAGTGTGTAGTGTGTATGTGTAGTGTGTAGTGTGTATCTATAGTGTGTAGGGTGTGTACCTGTAGTGTGTAGTGTGTACCTGTAGTGTGTAGTGTGCACCTGTAGTGTGTAGTGTGTAGTGTGTATGTGTAGTGTGTACCTGTAGTGTGTAGTGTGCACCTGTAGTGTGTATGTGTAGTGTGCACGTGTAGTGTGCACCTGTAGTGTGTACCTGTAGTGTGTATGTGTAGTGTGCACCTGTAGTGTGTAGTGTGTACCTGTAGTGTGTAGTGTGCACCTGTAGTGTGTAGTGTGTGTGTGTAGTGTGTAGTGTACACCTGTAGTGTGTAGTGTGCACCTGTAGTGTGTATGTGTAGTGTGTAGTGTGTATCTATAGTGTGTAGGGTGTGTACCTGTAGTGTGTAGTGTGCACCTGTAGTGTGTAGTGTGTATGTGTAGTGTGTACTGTGTATGTGTAGTGTGTAGTGTGTACCTGTAGTGTGTAGTGTGCACCTGTAGTGTGTATGTGTAGTGTGCACGTGTAGTGTGCACCTGCAGTGTGTACCTGTAGTGTGTAGTGTGTATGTGTAGTGTGCACCTGTAGTGTGTAGTGTGTATGTGTAGTGTGTAGTGTGCACCTGTAGTGCGCAGTGTGTGTGTGTGTACCTGTAGTGTGTAGTGTGCACCTGTAGTGTGTAGTGTGCAACTGTAGTGTGTACCTGTAGTGTGTAGTGTGTATGTGTAGTGTGTAGTGTGCACCTGTAGTGTGTAGTGTGTATTGTGTAGTGTGTAGTGTGCACCTGTAGTGTGTAGTGTATATGTGTAGTGTGCACCTGTAGTGTGTAGTGTGTATGTGTAGTGTGTACATTTAGTGTGTAGTGTGTAGTGTGTATGTGTAGTGTGTATCTATAGTGTGTAGGGTGTGTACCTGTAGTGTGTAGTGTGTACCTGTAGTGTGTAGTGTGTACCTGTAGTGTGTAGTGTGTATGTGTAGTGTGTAGTGTGTACCTGTAGTGTGTAGTGTGCACCTGTAGTGTGTATGTGTAGTGTGCATGTGTAGTGTGCACCTGTAGTGTGTACCTGTAGTGTGTAGTGTGTATGTGTAGTGTGCACCTGTAGTGTGTACCTGTAGTGTGTAGTGTGTATGTGTAGTGTGCACCTGTAGTGCGCAGTGTGTGTGTGTACCTGTAGTGTGTAGTGTGCACCTGTATTGTGTAGTGTGCACCTGTAGTGTGTAGTGTGCAACTGTAGTGTGTATGTGTAGTGTGCACCTGTAGTGTGTATGTGTAGTGTGTGTGTGTAGTGTGTAGTGTGTATTGTGTAGTGTGTAGTGTGCACCTGTAGTGTGTAGTGTGTATGTATAGTGTGCACCTGTAGTGTGTAGTGTGTATGTGTAGTGTGCACCTTTAGTGTGTAGTGTGTAGTGTGTATGTGTAGTGTGCACCTGTAGTGTGTATGTGTAGTTTAATCTGTATTTATAAAAAAAAATTCTGTGGATTAGATGGAAGTGTTAAAATTATGATCGATAGTCTAATAATGCCATTATTAAGTGAAGAGTACCTGATGACTTGTTCAGGACTTGAAAAAGATTGGGACTTGGACTTGGACTCGACTTGGCTTTGATGAGACTTGGACTTGGACTCGACTTGCCCTTCTCTCTATTCACTTGGGACTTGACTTGGACTTGAGTGCTAAGACTTGGGACTTACTTGTGACTTGCCAAACAGTGACTTGGTCCCACCTCTGGTGCATAGGCTACAGGATTACGGCTGGCGGCGCCACTGACCAAGGCCACAGTAGCCTGTGAACCTCTGATTTTCAAAGGGGAATCACGGCCAATGCAGGGGGCAACTCTTCTCTTCAATTTCCCTTCCAAATTACTTTTTATTGTCTGAAGACATCTATCGCAAGAATCTAACATTCTAAGCAACAGCAAAGCAAATGCAAGCTAACCAAAGTGCAGTCGGTTCTGGTTTTGGAAATCACACACTTGCTGAAAGGTCTCATCTCATGGTTTCTTCATTAATGTTGCAGTGGTCTGTAGTGTTGATGAATGCCCTGTGAGCCGGTTCTGGTGAAAAAAATGCTCCTGCGTCTGTTTCATGCTGTTCTAGTTTGGTGGGGAAGGTGGGCGGGGAGGAACGACTGGATTTCGCCTCTAGTCATGAATATTAATGACATGCTAATGAATTCACCTCTGATTGGCTAACAGTACTGTGACGCTTCCTCCAGTGCGTCCTCATCCGATTCTGCCTGTGCTCCATATTCAACTTTACAGTGCTAAAACCTGGCTAAAACTCGAGTCAAAACTGTTGCACAAAATGTCTTCGGAGATACAACTTCATGTGTTTGATCCTAGTATTCGAGTAGGAAGAAGAACCGCTTCCTGATCGTTTGTCGGTGAACGTTGGTTTAATAGAATGGTAACAATTGCCTGTCAGCTTAAAATTTCTCCTAAAAGAGGTAAACGTTTGTGACAATCGTCATCTTGCTTTCAAGTAATAAACAGTTGGAAACGTTTTAAAATAAAGACCTATTTCTTTACACAGTCAAAAGTCTTTGCAATCTTCCTAGTAGATATTTTACTTCACAACACAGGTAAGCACCCTAAATGCAGTTCAGCCACTGACCTAGCCTGCTAATGCTATCGGAATAGCTAGATAGTTATGGTTTGAATTCCATGATACTATCATTGAAAGACCACTTGGTCATAGCCCAATATATATATAGATCTAAATGCAAACACGCCTACCTAGCTATATTTTGCTGGAATTGTACCAGAATGCCTACAGAAGCAGAGAATGTGTGCTGCAAGACTTCTCCGGTAATGAGAACTATGGCTTTGATAGCCTGACATTGGCAGGTTAGCCTACTCTAGTTGTTTTCCGTCACGTATGACAGAAAAAGTAGCCTAAATATTACAGTAATCTTATAGGAACACTATAGTATTTGGACATACTATAAGACTACTATATAGAAAAACTATAGCGGTTACAGGATATTATAGAGTTATTAGTAGTACTTCTACAGTATGTCCCAATTATTCCTATAAGATTACTATAATATTTTGTCCCAAATACTATAAGATTCCTATACTACTTTTTCGTAAGGAGATTGCTCATGTGGTTAGAAAAATGGGCAACACCAGTACCCCTGTTGTCTGTATGACCCTGTACCCAGGATTAGAACCAGTTTGCCTTAGCATAATGTACTCCCTTCAAAATGCACTAAACATTCGACTATGACGACTATGGCCCTCTGTGAGACAGAAGATATGAAAGGTAAGATAAACCTTTAGCTTAAAAGGGACAAAAACTGATGAAACTCCTAAAACAAATATACAAAACAGGTCAATTTTCTATAAACAACTTTTTATTATATTTACATACAGCAGTGGTACTCAAAGTGTGGTCCGCAAGCTCTCTCAAGTGTTCCACAAGTAGATGTGGTAAAATATAATAGATGAGTTGTTTGCAATATTGAACCAACTTGTATGTAAATCCAAACAGTTCTGCAACACTGATGTAACCTATGCCAGTTTAAATCATATGAATCCTCCGACACCATAAGCAAGGTGCAAAGACAATAAGCAAGGTGGTTCAGTAAGAAGGCCTATTGTGTAATATACTGTTGAAGTAGGTCTACTGTTTTTTTTTTTTTTGCTAGGTGGTCCATGAAACACTGACAAATAGTAATATTGCAGTCTATTAAAATAATGCAAACACAAAACAAGAACATCCAAACTATGCACAGAATTAACAATGTCCTTTTTTTGCCAGACAATGCAGACATCTGGCCTACAGATCCTTTGTAAGATAGTGCTGGGATTATTTAGGGAAAAAGGCCTGAGTTGTTGTTTCGGCTTGTATTGTCCTGGGGATCCGAAGGGACAACACACAAAACACATTCGTTGGCTGTGATGATTTTATTACATTGCTCTTTGATTGCGCTGGGCCATAGGTGGAGCCATCAGGTGTTATTGTGGAGATGTCGCTTTCATCCTCCTCCTCCTCTTGATCAACCCGAGGTCTTCTAGCTGGCCTTGGATGAACAGGCTTGATGGCAGTAGAGGTAGCAGGCCCCCATGCCCATGGTGTATCCGAAGTGCTTGTATCAATACTCATACTTTTCATGAAGTATTCTGTTTGGGTTCCTAAAGTAAATAAATGTGTATTACTGTCAAGTTACAATATACTTATAGTACACAGGACATTCACTATCTCACAAAACTGTACTGGCACAATGGAAACAAAAATATTTTAGTGACTGTGGTAAGGTGTATGATGTACTAAGTAGCACACCCACAAGAAGACATTCAGTAATATCAATTCTATCTGTTATGCAATTCATGGGTTTCATCAGGTCCATTTACACAGGTGTATTAATCAAGCACCATGCAGTCTGCATTCATAATCGAGGTGCTTGATTTTATACACCTGTGGAAAGTGACCTGAAGAAACCCATGAATTGACTTTCCAAAACATTGACGAGCACATAAGAACCTGTATTAGCCTACTAGAAAAAGACTTCTAGAAACTAACTAGCACAACAATAAAAGTTAGATCACAAACCTTTGCTTCTAACGTGATGACCTAATGTAGGCTAGAAAGCTGTGTAGCCTGACATGAGGATGTGCTCTGGAAGACATACAAAACACTAAGTAAACAGCAAGTAATCAAACAAAACATCATTGTATGTCAATGGCAAGAAGACAAATTAGACTGAAGTGTAAATACCTGAGCTCTAGTGATAGCAACTTAGCCTAATAGTGCAGGGGTATTTTTGATTTTCCCTGTTTAGACTAGAACAATACCCGTACTTAGTTGAGCATAAAATATTGTTGCTAATATTATTATTTGTGGTTTAACGCTTAGGTTTGAAGATTATAGGTTCAACAAGCTAAATCTCTGGGTAGTGTGGTCAATTTCTTATGAGTGTAGCTACACCAGGCACGTAACTGAAGCATTCCGTTCGCGTTATGTACTGCAACAATTAGCTTCCAATAGGCCTAATCAATGGAAGTAGCTACACCTGGCGTGTTAGTGGCCTGTAGGCTACGTTCGGGAAAATAGACCATTCCTCTAATGGATTTTACCAGAGCCCTTCCTATTAGGCATTCTCTGATTTTACACGTCGCGAACAGAACACTTCAGTTACGTGCCTGGTGTAGCTTCCTGTAATATAGGCTAGCCTAAGCCTAGCTCGTACCCTTTTCATGCATGCTAACGTGAAGAATATGAACATGCTATTTTGTAACAGACGTTAGGTGGAAAAGTTTGTTTGTACTTACAGCTGTGAGCTGGTGGTCAGAAATAAAACAGGCACGATTTTTTTTCCCGCCATGTTGGCAACTTGCTGTTAGCTCCTACTAGCTGCAGAGAGACAATCCCCTAGCCGCAAAATCTTCCAGTCTTCCTGTAGGCGGTCACAAGCCAAGGTGGGCGAGGCCATGAGTAGTCAGTTTCCCTTCGGCGTCATTGGGAAGGGCTCTTTCTGATTCGCTTGTTTTTCCGTGTATTTTCTTTCATTGGCTAATGCGGGCAATGATCATTTTCACGTGCAGCATGCATATGCAACTTGGAGTGAGCTATAGTATTTCGAAAGTAACAAGTATTAAACGGTTTCTCAGTGAATGTGACCTTGAAGGCCCACGCATAATAAGGCCTTCGCCTATCACTCCACACGCCCCTGTTGCACGTCACATTACTAGCTGATCCTGCCTTCTGGCTCCCCAAAATGCCGCATAATGTGAACAGATCAGCAGGCCTGCAAATTTTCACCTCGTTTTCAGACACATGTTGCGGCAAAAAGACGCCTCCTCTTCCCGCAAATTTAGCGTGATCTCTGTGTGAAAAGGCCTTTTGTTGAAGCATATCATACAGTGCAAATTCTTCTTGTTTTAGTGTTTAGTTAATAAGAAAGCATTGTCTCTACCTCAATATGAACTGCAAAGGATAGCCTAGGCTATAGGCACATTTTTTTTTTTTTTTGTCGGGTCAGGTTCGGGTAGTTAATAAGTACATATTTTTGAGGGTCGAGTGGGTGCAGATTAACTCTCCTGACAGGTCGGGTGGGTACGGATGTTAAAAAACCTTAACCGGTGCAACACTACTGTTGTGCATATTGTAATGCAGCGTTGAATGGATGAATAGCTTACATAAGGGTACCCCGCACTTTTCAAACCACACTCAAGCTTATGGTTATTGTCCCCACCACTTCTAAAAACAAACTGACGCCCTTGCCAGAGCCTGTCTACGGAGGTGGCACTAACCCTGCGTGAAATCATCATGTTTGATAGGTTGTTAATACATTCTGAAAACGTTACTGTTCTGATCAAGGTCATGCAAAATAAAGCTATCGACTCAATACGATTCCTAGTCTGCTTATCATGATCTGTTATTCGTGAAAAAAAATCTCATCTCGTCATGTTTTTAGTGTCTTCGTTGGCAGTTTCTTTCTTTTTCAAATATCTCAATAACAGCCAACAAACTCCCACAGTCAAACCAAAGTTAAGTCATGTTGAAAAGAGGCTGAACCTTGCAAACGATTTACATTTATAGACCACTGAAACCACGCATGAATCACATGTGAAAATGACCATCAGTTAGGTTGTGACTGGTTGGTTAAGAGCAAGATCTAACGCCCTCCTCCACCCGCGTACATCGGAACTAGCTCCCGGTTAGCATTAATAATCGTTTACTACTTAAACGGCACCGACAATCAAAAAATCCAGTGGAAACTAGATGGCAGAAGTGTGTAGGCCAGGGGTGGCCAACCAGTCCAGCATGAAGAGCCAAAAAAAAATTCAACACAACTCAAAAGAGCAAAGATATCTGACACATCACAAATTCCCCATCACTGAATGACTTATTAGCATGAGAAATGCTCCGATGTAACAACTGATAAGATGCCAATGTGACCGTGTCTGCTTCTCTGACTGACGTCTATGTATCCTACCTTTACCTTGTACTTGCGAAGGTCAGTGCCTTTGGGAAATGTTCAGGTTTGAAGCTTTATGCATCAGTTAAGTCTGGTATACCAAGTACCAAACTAACGTGTTAACCAAAATAACGTGTTTATGTTAAACCAGAAGGGTTATGCTAGCCTACAAAAAAGATTAATCCTCCCTTTGAATGTCCGTGTTCCTCTTTCTATTTAGGCTACTCTTAGCATCAGGGTTTTCCTGATTGCAACAGTAGCATTACACCTGGCTAAAGAAACAAATGTTTCTGCTTCTTTATGGGCTAGACTTCTATCCATAACATGACAGTAAAATTATTTTAATTTAAATATTGCAGCCTAACTATTGCCAGTACTATCAACTTATGAAAAGTATTTTCATGCAGAAGTTTTCTGATGATACTGCAATTGTGGGGTGTATCAGGAACGGGCAGGAGGAGGAGTACAGGAGCCTGGTGGAGGACTTTGTGCAATGGTGCAAACTCAATCATCTTCAACTTAACACTTCAAAGACCAAGGAGATGGTGGTGGATTTCCGCAGGTCTAAGCCCACTCTGCTACCAGTTCACATTGATGGGGTCAATGTGGAGGTGGTTAGCACCTACAAGTATCTGGGTCTCCACCTGGACAATAAACTGGACTGGTCAGCCAACACTGATGTACTCTACAAGAAAGGGCAGAGCAGGCTGTACTTCCTGAGGAGGCTGCGGTCCTTCAATGTGTGCAGTAAGCTCCTCAGGATGTTCTACCAGTCTGTTGTTGCCAGCGTCCTCTTCTATGCAGTAGTATGCTGGGGTGGAAGCACAAGGAAGAAGGATGTGGGGCGAATTGACAGGCTGGTAAGGAAAGCTGGCTCTGTAGTGGGAGCTGAACTGGAGTGGATCACTTCACTATCTGACAAAAGGACCCTGAACAAACTGATCAACATCTTGGACAATGAGTGTCACCCACTCCACAGCACTATTGTTAAACAGAAGAGCCTGATCAGCTGGAGACTTCGCTCACTGCCTTGCACAACTGACAGACTGAGAAAGTCATTTGTCCCCAGGGCCATTGAACTGTTCAATGCCTCACTTACGGGAAGAGGAGAGATAGACTTCTCTGCATAGTCTGTCTGCCTCCATGTTTGGTACTGTCTGTCCACTAGCCACTTGTACCACTGTCTTTATGCCTCACTGTTTGCGTGCTATATTAGCACATTAGCACATATGCATACCCCCCCCCCCCCCCTCCATGCCACAGCCGAACTGTGGCCACACTTATACATTTTCTTAAATAGTTAAATATATAGATATATAGACTTTACTTTATTTCTGCATTGTTGCACTGTTGACTTACTCATTTGCACTATCACCATGACCACTATCACCATTGCACTACCACCATGACACTCATTCACACAGAGCACCTTAGAGCACCTTACCATACCTTACTATGCACAGAGAATCACAGGCTCAGTCCCTGCCTCAGTCATTGCAAGCGCCTCTGATTTATTAATCACCACTATGTGGATACTGTTTTTAGAATTTATTTAGATTAAGTGTTAGTATAATTTGTAATTTTGTTATTTGTATTTTAGTATATTTTTATATATTGTATTAAGTGTTAGTATAATTTGTATTTTATTATATTTAGCATATCCTTTATCTTCTACTGTCCTTACTGCTTAGTTGTGTTTTTATATATGATATACTTTAATTACTCTTCTGCTGTTAAAGAATGTGTTTGTGTTGTATGTATGCTGCTGAGACCTTGAATTTCCCCTGGGGATCAATAAAGTATCTATCTATCTGTTTTCATTTACTAGAAATATAGGCTATTTCAAAAAAAAAACAAACTATAAATCCAAGGAGAAGTGACATCAGTTGAGCAGCCGCGAGCCGCACGAGAGGAGGCAAGGAGCCGCAGGTTGGCCACCCCTGGTGTAGGCCAATCGGCCCACCAGCTTTTTCTACTTTGTCACCTACAGAGTCTGACGGGTACGATCTTTCGAAATGCCATGTTATTTCCCATAGACATTTGACGACCGGAAGTTGGATGGATACGGAAGTTACGGAGGCGGGACTTATTCTGGAGAGGTCTATGGCAAGTGTAGTCACCACCGGCCGGGTGAATAAGGCGAAACTTCCGGTTTCTGAACTGGTTGCAGTTCCTTCTCTGGTTCCACGTGAGGGCGCTCGTCCACAAGTGCAGAATGAATGGAGGTCTATGGAGCTGTACCCCTCAAAATCCACTTTTCTCGGGATATGAAATATTTTTTTTGTTATATTTCAGGGGAGGCAAATAAAATAGGCCTACACACTGTTGACTATTATATTGTTTAAAGTCACTTAATTGTTCTAAAAAGCCTTTCAAACGTGTTAATGATGTCATTCATTAGCACAATGCTAGCGTGTTATGGGCAACAACGACCCAACCTGTAAGAAATAGAAAGGACAAGTACTTTCGACCTATAACCCATGTTGTTGTAAAAACTACAATCAAATCTGAGATTTCTCAAAGACAATCAGGTGAAGGAGACAAATTTGCTGTCTAGCTCCATAGACTCCCATTCATTTTTCACTCATGGCGATCGCCCCCAGTGGAACTCTGGTGGAACTAGATAGATAGATATATAGATAGATACTTTATTGATCCCCAAGGGGAAATTCAAGAAACCAAAATTCGGTACAATGGGACTTAATAGGGAGTGGCCAGGCTCTCCGTAGATGGGCTCTGTTTTAGCCTTAAAATTCTTTGTGAATACGGGCCCTGCTGGACTGAGAAATGAGCTTGCAGGAGTTAATTTGCCTCTGGTGCCAGACACAAAACACAGGGGCACATGGGGAGGAAAAGTCATCTCATCGCCCCCTACTGGTTGCGTTCCTACAGTTTGGCAAAATGAATGGGATTTTTGCTGTCTATGGATTTTCCATAGCTCGTTTTTTTAGAAAAAATATACAGGAACGTCACATATTACCAACCGTCATGTATGTCGACTCCAACCTCTTACGTGTAGGTCACTTAATATTCATTTCTATACAAACCAAGACAGCGGATTCCTAAAAAAACACTAGCACCTACACCATAAGTTTATCTAAATTAGCTATGTACCAAAAATTACATTTTACCGTGACTCGAAGAGCTGTAAAGTGTTGTAAGGCTGCGTACAAATCCACTTGGAGCTCCAGTGGAATTTGAATTGCGACGACGATAATTTGAGCGTATCGAGCGTATCTGTATTTCTACTCAGCGCCCCCTATAGAGCTTATACTGTATTTCTACTCAGCGCCCCCTATAGAGCGTATACTGTATTTCTTGATGATAATCCCTTTAATGGTTCCGTGTTCTTGCTCATTCTGCTGCTCTATACACTCTTCAGTCCAAATGTGGCACCCGAGGCCTTTATCCAATCACATTCAGCCCTCTGGATAAAGGCCCCAAACCAATCAATCACATTCAGCCCTCTGATTAGTTTGAGTGCCATGTGACCAACAGGCCCCACCTCTCATACCCTTTAGAATGTTCAGGGGACTTCTAGAGATGGAACTGAATAAGAATGTTGTGTCCAGCAGAGGGCCTCAGTAATGTAACTAATGTTGCTACATGAGAATGCTGTGTCCAGCGGAGGGCCTCAGTAATGTAACTAATGTTGCTACATGAGAATGCTGTGTCCAGCTGTGGGTACAGCAGCAAAGCAGTTATTGGATTTCCAACCGAGTCAACCCTGACGAGTCATGGGTGAGGGCCCCAGGATATTCTCTTACAAATAAAGATGTGAACGCACTCATGGGCTCATTAGTATAGAAGGTTAAACATAAAGATCCAGGTTAAAAGGAGTTGTACCAAGTACAATGGGAAGGAGTAGATTTGCTGTTAATGTGTTTCTTCTTAAACCTAGGTACCACAGCTAGAAGAAAATACCAATCACTGCAAACATTGCCAAGTGACGTCAAACCCACTTCTCAGCAGCGTGGCCCACTTGCCCACTTCTCTTCTCAACCACTTCTATTAAGCTCAAGTTGCAAGGCAAATTTAAAATCATAATAAAAACCACCTGTCCGTAGCAGGAGCTGCTACTGATATGTTTTGATACCATCTCAAGTCCCTGATGATCACCGCTTGTGGATATTATGGATCAGGATGCCGTGAAGCCATATATAACAATGTTCCTTGTTTCATAATATTGTTTTCAACCATATTCCTTCATAAAATGACAATGCTGAGCTCTACATCCCTGTTGAAAAAAACCAGCCTGACCAGCTAAAGGTGGTTTGCTGGTTGACCAGCTTGTTAGATAGATACAGTAGATAGAGATAGCTAGATAGATACTTTATTGATCCTCAAGGGGAAATTCAAGACCAGTTAACCAGCTTGTTTGACCACCCTATGATGGTTGACCTGCTAGACCAACAAAACTCTTGCGAAAACATAAATTCGGCTGGTTTTCCCAGCTTATGATGGTAATTCAGCCGGTTTTGTTTGTCGTACCACCTCAAGCTGGTCATTTTAGCTGGTGTTGCTGGTCTATAGTGCTGGTTTAACTGGCCATTCCAGTTTATGTTGGTCATTCTAGCAAACCAGCATGGCCAGCTTGACAGACTGGTCACAAGCATGACCATCTTGCACCAGCTGTATCCCACAAGACAGGCTGGTCACACCAGCATGACCAACTTCCTCAGATGGTCACGCCAGCATATCCAGCTGGTGGCCCAACCAGCAAAGTCCAGCAATAGCTGGAAGAAAACCAGCAAAGACCAGCAGAAGCTGGTTTCTTGCCGTTTTTTTCAGCAGGGATGTACGGTAATACTGTTTTCATTCATATTCTTTCATAAACATATTGTCTTCAACTGACAATCCTCTGAACAGTATGAACATGAGACAAATGCTAGGATTGCAGTATTTATTACAGATATACAATCAAACACATCAGCAAGTTAAAGAGTTGAAATGTCAAAATAATTTCCACTTAATGACCTCTTCCTTCTGCTGTCCCCTGACCTGCACAAGGGGAGGACACACACACACACACACACACACACACACACACACGTTAAATAGAATATTGG